>NW_021604579.1:7685439-7688855 GCF_004785775.1 Grammomys surdaster | reverse complement strand
TCTCTCTCTCTCTCTCTCTCTCTCTCTCTCTCTCTCTCTCTCTCTCTGTGTGTGTGTGTGTGTGTGTGTGTGTGTGTGTGTGTGTGTATAAAACATGGACTCAGGGCACAGGGGAGATGGCTCAGATGGCCCCGTGAGTCTTAAAGAGCTTGCTGTGAAAGCATGAGCATTGGAGTTTAGATCCAAAGAACCTACTGAAGCCAGATGCAATAGTACACATCAGTAACCCCAATACTCCAACAATGAGATGGGAATCGTGGAAAGGAGAAGCCTAGAGAGCCACAGGTCAGCTACCCAGTTATATGCAGTGGTAAACCACAAGACACTTGCTCTCAAACAATATGGGATGTGATGAAGGACATGTAGAGCTGTTTTCTGGTCTCTACACATGAGCTGTAGCATGCACATGCTTGAACTTATACATACGTGAACACATGCGCGCGCACGCACGCACACACACACACACACAGGATAACAAGCAGGATGTTATTCCAGAAATTACATAGCAGCAGAAGCAGTCCCTGATGGATGATGTCCCTGGGTCCAGCCTCTGCTACTCTGCTATGTTAAAGACCAGCAAGTTCAAGGATGTTGTAGTTCAAAGAAGATGAGTCTGAAAATCAGAAAGATCTGATTCAGCTCCTGTTTCTCCACTTATAAAGCCGGTGATCTCAGGATGTTATTTATCCTCTTTAACCTTAAGTTTCATACCTATAAGATGGATATAATCTGTCTTAAAAGAGCTAACGTGGAATTTAGAGAGATACATGTTTACGGACTGCACAGTGGTGTTCCTGGCACATTGTGGGTGTCCTTTCTCTTCCTCCTACCTCCTATTTCCCAGAATGGTCATGTCACATCAACAGAGCATCAGGTGTCAGAAGGGACAACATGACTGATAATTTGAATAGTAGCAGCAAAAGGACAGAGATCTGACTTGACAAAAGGCTAGTACAGTGTCCTTAATGCAAAGACATCCCCAGGGACAGCAGGGAGGTGTGAACACTACTCTGTCCACAGTGAGTCACAGTGGCATAGTAGCCGAAGCCCTGGATGACCACTCTGGTTGCTCTTTGGCCTTGGAACAGCAGGCAGTTAGGAAACCTCATGGAAGGGCTCCACCCTGAAGAGCAAGTGCCATGCCTTGGAGGTTTCCTGTGCTTTCCCACCCAACTGGGCACTGAGAGGACACATTCTCTGTCCATCTGTTTCCCTTTAGCCACGGTGTTGGCTGCCTTCCTCCTTGGCTGCCTCTGGCCAGGGGCTTTCCAGTGAGTTAACAGCCCCTGGGAGAATGGGAGAGGAAGCCTCAAGGGGAAATACTTTGAGATGGGAGGCTGCCAGGGCTCCCAGGCCAGCTCAACCATATGCTCTGTCCTTAGCCTCCGTCTTAGCCCTGCTTGTGCTCCCTTCAAGAGTCAACTATTGTGGTTGCTGCATAGGTAGTCCTAAGAAACAGATGGCTGTGGAGTTCAGAGCACTGAGTATCTTCATGCTTCTTTTTGTCATTTCTCTTAAATGAAGGAAAGAATCAGTGGCCCATAAAAGGAACACAAATGCTTATACTTCACATGCATGCAGAAATTTAAACTTGCTAACATATAGACATGGGGCTTGAGCTCAGGTTTACCCATATATCTCTCCAACCCCTGAGAGCACAGAAGGAAGCCTGCCTGGGCTCATCACTGTCCTCAGAGCTGCCACCTACTCCCCTGTGAGGTATTAGATGGTGGCCTGACAGGGTCCTGGGGGCACTAGGCACACCAAGCAGATCAGCAGAAAATAATCTGTCCATCATGGCTCACTCATTCCCCAGGCATCCTCAGCCCTTACCAAGTGTCTTGCTTGATTTCCGTCTTGATTCTGATCGGTAGGAGGAACAAGCGTCTGCTGTCCTGGGTCAGAGGATGGGATAAATATGCAAATCTGTCTTTATTACTTTGTTGTCATGACCTTGCCAGCAGGAATAAAATGCCACCTTGTTCCCCACCACCTCATTTGGATATGTTGCTCTTGTAATTGAAGGCTGTAGTTGTTGTAGGCTACTGAAATGTCAATGTACCATCTGGTCCAGGGTTGGGTATAAAACATGGTCCTGTTGTGTAAGTGAGGCTGTGAAGGCAAGGGGGTGGAGGGATGTCAAGGAGCTGAGAACAAAGAGAGCTGGACTTGAAGGCTGGGTTTGACTGTAAAAGCTGTTGGATGAGCACTGATAGGGCATCTGTGCCATGCCCTGCACTGTACTGTGTGCTGGTGCAGAAACGCAAGGGGATCCAACTGTCTTGCGACAAGAGACTTATAATCTAATGGAGTGGCTCAGTACACATGCTCTAATGTATTCTAATGTCACAAGTATTGGAATAGAATGTTCAGGGCATGGGGTTGGGTGGGGGTGGATTTCCTGGATTGTGGTTAAGGTTGGGCATAGTGGCATACACTTTTAATCCCAGCACTTGGAAAGCATAGAAAGGCAGGCAGATCTTGAGTTCCAGGCTAGCCAGAGATAGATTGTGATACCCTGCCTTCCCCTACAAAAGACCTGTAAGGCTTCCTACATGAGTAATCTTTCTTTTGAGGCTTCAAGCTACAGTGAACTAGATTGTCACAGTGTGAAGACTGAGAATGAGACAGGGGTTTGAATGGTTTGAAAAAGCATATTAATTCATATAAAATGCCATGGTGATGTCAAGGAATTGGAAATAGCTTGGCTGGGCAGAAGCAAAAGATAAAGCTTTTTGGAGAGAATGAAGGTCAGGGGAGAATATCCAGGATGAGTTTTGGGGGGCTCCTTTACTGCTCTGCATCCCAGTTTCTCCATCCATGCCCAAAGGCAGCACTGTTTATCTCACAATGCTACCCTGAGAATTAAGGGAGATGGCTGTAAAATCCCCAGCATGGGGCACAATCCACCATGGCACCCACACAAATCTTTCCTGCTAATGCTACTCAACCCAAAAGCAATGGCTATATCCGGCGTTAGAAGGGCCTCCAAGCCTAGCATGACACCTGTTGAGAGCCACAGAGGCAAAGGTGTGCTGGGAAGTCTTGGGAACTAAATATCCCTTGTCCCCATGCATCAGCAATGAGCAAGCATATAGTGTATAGAGTCCTGGCTGAGGGGCAGGGAAGGCAGTGGGTGCCAAGGCTCTGCAGAGTAGAAGATAGTAGCCAGGGAGGACAAGCAGGAGAGCCCAGAGGGACTGTTACTGGGCACTTGCAGCTAATTCTTAGTGCAGTTGTTCCCTGGGGTTTTGAGGGCGCTCCCCTTAGCCTGGAGGCCAGTTCTGCCAGTTCTGCTCAAGCTGCTTAAACTCCATCCGTATCCCAGGGCATCTGGGGTCATCTGCTGCCTGAGCAAGTCAGGAAACTTCTCTCTCTCTCTCTCTCTCTCTCTCTCTCTCTCTCTCTCTCTCTCT
>NW_021604579.1:7661478-7685429 GCF_004785775.1 Grammomys surdaster | reverse complement strand
CTCTCTCTCTCTCTCTCTCTCTCTCTCTCTCTCTCTCTCTCTCTCTCACACACACACACACACACACACACACACACACACACACACACACCCCTCAGTCCCTCAGTCCTCGGTGTTCTGGTGTGTATGGTGGGGTGTGCCACCAAGATCGGCAATGTCTGAGCCCTTTGAGCCTTCTCCCCATGTTTGAATCCTCTTTGATAAACTTCTCTGAGATCAGTGTCCTTTAAAGAAAAGGAAGCCTGTCTGCCACATTACAGACATTCCAGGACACTCCCATTATAAGTGCCACTATCATGAAAGACCCAGACATTCAGCTTCCTCCAGGTTCCTGTCCCCATCTTTCATAAATCACATGCCCGAGCAGGGCACCTGCAGCATGTCCTGGCTGGAGTGGGAAGGTGACCTCTGCCTCTGTGGAGCTTATGTTCACGGAGGAAATATAGGTAAATAATAAAATAAGTCTCAAAGAACTAGGAAAGTAGAAAATATAGCAAAAAATAATGGAGGGCTAACTAATGTATTTATCTAATGTGTGCCCGGCCCTATGCTTGGTCCTAGGGGTATTGGCAGTGGGGACAAGGGGTGCTGACTATGTGGCTTGCTCTACCTCCAGCCCCAACACACTACTTGGTGTTCCTGACAAGGCAAGCTCTCCCTTCCAATTTTTTGTATTACAAAACAGTTCTTGTTTTCTGTTAGTTGTTTGTTTTTAGGTGTGGATATGGGTATATATATATGTGTGTGTGTATGTGTGTGTGTGTATGTATGTATGTATGTATGTATGTATTAGTGTGTGTATCTGTACATGTATATATGTTATATATCATATGTGTCTACATATACGTGAGTATATATGTGCCTATGTATATGTGAGTATATATGTATGTGTGTATGTATATGTGCACATATGTATATATACACATGTACATGCATGTTTTGTATATCTGTAGTACTGAGGATTGGAGCCTGAGACTCAAGCATTAGAGAAATTTGTTTACAGCTGTTTTAGCCTTTGTGCCGACTTATTAAAATGTTTTGGGTCCCTTCCTGTCTTTTTATATTATTTTGAACAGATATTTAAAGAACTATTTAGTCCCAAATATTTGAGAAAAGCATAAAATCATGTGGACCTAGAGCATTTTGAAATTGTTCATTTTCTTTCATGGTTATTTAAAGTTTCTCAGATCAATAGTAAAAGCATCCAGAAACACTTGCTTCTTCTGAACAGGTTGTCTCATCATAAAAACAAAATTCTCCACTGATGTTGTATTCCATTTGTGTTATGGCTCTGATCTCAAATGTCCCCAAGTGCCATGTGCCATGGCTTGGTTGACAGCCTGTGAACCTGTTAGAAGGTGGAGGGATAATTTTGGTGCTGGTGTCCAGCAGGAGGAAGTGAGGTGCGTCCTTGCTTCAGGAAGCTTCTTCTCCACCTGTTGGCTTCAGCAGCCTCATCTTCTGTACAGTCTGGCAAGACAAGAGTGTGGGCTAGAAACTCAGGACAGGACCCAGGTACATGTTTCCTCTTCATAGGATTCTCCCATGTGTTTTGTCATGGCAACTGAAAGCTGACAATACATCTTATTTATTGTCTCATTTGTTGCTTTTTTCCTATGATTTTATTTTCCATAAACAAAACCAACAACAACAATGGTAGCATATTTACTGTTTTTTTCTCTTGAAAGCAGCTCTTTGGATTTCTATATGAAATCTACTGTTTTTCTGCTTTCTAGTTTATTTGTTTATATGTTTACTGGTCCTTTCCTGGGGCTTTCCATGGGTGTCCTTTGTTCCTTCTTCCAATGCTTAGTGACAAGCTGAATCCTCCCTCTCAAGCTGTCTTCTTTAATTAGGAATGTATTTGAGTTTAAACATTACCCACTCAGTACAGCTTTGCCAGCACTCTGCATGATGAATTGTTTTCTTATTTTCATTATTTTCTAAATATTTTGTATTTGTGGGGTTTTTTTGACATAATATTATTAGAAAAGATTTTAATTTCCATGTGGCAGTTCACTGCAGCTGTTTCTGTTGTTGAAATGTTACTTATTTCTAGTTTGTCTGCTCACGGTCCAAAAATGAAACACTATATATTTATATCACTTGGAATTTAGTCTATATTTGTAAAATAAGAACATCATTAAATGTCATTAACTCTACTTATTTGTTTATTCAGATATTTTTTATATTTACTTTTTTTTGCTATATCTCTTTGTATTTTAAATATTTAGCATGTATAAAGTCATATAGTTAGTTGCATAGTTCTGAAACATAGTCATATAGTGGATACCTATGAATTCCCCATTCTTAGAATCAGAACATTGCTAATAATTCACACTAATACCTTACCAATTTGCTTACCCTTGGTGGTTAACCGCCATTATCTTAAAAAAAAAAAGACAAAAAACCAAACAAACAAAAAACCAAGGTCTCACTGTGTAGCCCTGGTCATCCTGGATTTCACTAATTATAGACCAGGCTGGCCTCAAACTCACAGAGATCCTCTTGCCTCTGCTTCCTGAGTTATGGAATTAAAGGCATAAGCTACCACATCCAGCTTATTATCAAATATTTATTTATTTATTTTGTGTGGGGTGGGTCAGTCACATGCCGCCATACACATGTGAAGGTCAAAGTTCTCTCCTCCATGTGGCTAGGGTCTGACCTGTCTTGTGTTGCTGCTCCACTGCATACCCCAGTCTAGCTCACTGAGAGAGCTTCTAGTAGGTTTTTTGACCTATCTGTCAAAATATAGTAGCGTTGGGTTGCAGGAGCACACATCTGGTTTGCTGTTTTCCCGTGTGGGTTCTAGGATCAACTTTCCTGACAAATGCTTTTACCTACTGACTCATCCCCTCAGTCGACTCTCATCAATTTTACACTTTATTTTCCTGCTTTTTAAATGCATCTTAAAAATAATCATATAGGTGTGAATGATAGGAACTAGAAACAGACTGATACTTGTCTATGGCCATGCTATGTAAGCTTCTGTACAATGTTCTTTGAATTTCTCATGCCTGATGCTTTAAAAAGTTGGCTGTTTGGTGTTGGTAGGTGGGCCCACAGATAAGACACTTGATGCCTACCCTGATGCCCCCAGTCCAATCCCCAGAACCCATGTGTTCGAGAGACCTAACTCCTGCCAGTGTCCTCTAACCTCTACATGTGTCCTGTGGCACCCATAGCCACATCCAATATGCACATGCACACACAAATAAACAGACGTATGGATACATATAAAAAGATAAAAATAAGAAAGTTAAAAACATTGGTGTCTCTTTGAGTATATAACATGTGTGTGATTGTTGAGGCCTCGCTGTGGATTTGCTCTTTAACAAAATCCGTTTCAGGTGTTCAGTAGCATATGCCTCGAATCCTGCTTTGGTTTTGTATCTTCCCTTCAGCTTTCTTTCTAATGGATGGGTTTTTAACCTGTGTGATTTTTGTGTGGAATATAGGTGAGGTGTAGACAGTTACACTTAAGAGGCTGTGCTCTAAGAATGACCTGGGTTTAATTCTCTGGTCTCTGACCAAGGGCACACTACTTAGATCCCTTATGCTGTGAATGCCCAGGGTGTGATACGTGTAGTAAGATCTCTGCTTCATATAGCTACGGGGAAAATTAGATGATACAATGCCTATGAAAGACAGTACAGTATGACCATGCAGTCACTATGCAGTAAATGTTGATTTTTTTAAAAACTTTTTTCTCTTGTAAGTTGTACATAATTTAATATTTGCATTGTAGACCAATGATGTTTGTTTTCAACAAAATAATCTGGACTATTTCTCTTACTCATAAGTTTGAGACAGCAAATGATTTGAGGTACATACAACCCATCCTTTAACTGATCTAACTGATGTCTGTGTTTAATTCTACCACTGAATTTTGTATCATTTTATGTGTCTTTGTTGGTTTCTTTCTCTATATCATTACTTAAAAGTTAAAAGTTAAAAATCCTGTTTGTAACTTAATTGCTAAGATATACTTAAGATGGGTGATATTGGTTGGCCATGGTGGCACACAACTTGAATCTTAGCACTCAGGAGACAGAGGCAGTTAGATGTCTATGAATTGGTCTACATAGTAAGTACCAGGACAGCCAGAGTTATTCAATGAAACCCTGTCTCAAAAAACCCAACATCCCACCCAAAATAGAGAGGTGACATGTATGACATATAATTCCACCAAAATTTATCGTGTTAATGTTTAGGAAATAGAGCAATATATCTTTAACTTCTTCAGCAATATAGGAATAGCTTGATAATTTAAAAAAATTACTTGTGTGCATGTGTGTGTGTGTGTGTGTGTGTGTGTGTGTGTGTATGTGTGTGTGTAGGTACTTGTAGGTTAGAGGACAACCTTCAGGAATTATCTCTTCCCACCTTGGTTTGTAGTTTTGAATCAGGGTCTCTATTGTTTCTGCCATGCTATGCATGCTTTCTGGACCATGAGCTTCTGAACAATTCTCCCAGCCATTCTGCCTCTGGGAGAACAGATGTGTACTTCGTCATCCAGCTTTTCATGTGGGTTACGTGGATTGAACTCAAGCTGTCAGACTTGCTCAACAGGCATTTTTACCTGGTGAATCACTCTGAAGACCTGGTAGCTTTTTAAAAATTGTTTCCTGCTTTAAAAAAATTTCAGAGACCAGTTACTTTGTATCTATATACCTGCTTTCTGCATATTGATAATTGCAACTAAACTTTATTTTACCAAGATATAACTAGTTATGTTTTCCTGTTCATTTGTGTTACTTCACATTGATCTATCTCTTGGGCTTTTGGTTCGTGTAGATATTTGTTTCAACTCAGAACATTTTCTTCTGTCACATGTCACATCTGTGGTTTTCATTGTCATTGTGTCTCCCTTCAGTTCTCAGAATCCATACTTGTCTTTTGTACCTGTCATATTTTTTCTTTCTTATTCTGCTCTCTGAACTTTTCCCTATATTCTTTCAAACCTGTCTTCCTCTCCTGGCGTGAGAAAGTACTTTTCTACAGTATCAGTTCTGTTCTTCCTTTATCCCCCCGCCCTGGGAATTTTATCTAGGTCTTGGTTCTGTTCTGATTCAGCACATTGGCTCTTTCATCAGTGCCTTTTCCCTGTGTCTCTGTCTCTGACATCCTATCCTCTGCTGTCTCACTTTATCCTCTGGACCCGTAAGGAGCTGCTCTGACTCCTCCTGAGCTTACTAAACTCTCTGACATGTTCTCAATCTCTTTCCAAAGCTTCTCTTCCCTCAGGCTCTCAGGATAATCTTTCTCTTGTTATATCCCATCCAAAACCACGTCTTTTTTATTTTCTCTTGGTTTAGGTTGTAGGCTATATTTTGCTGCGCTTAATCATCTTTGAACAGAGCAGTCTACGGAAGACTTGGCAACTGCAAATGAGAAACCCAAGAATGCAGCAGAAACCCTTCCTTATCCAGGGGTGTGGTCTTCCAGGGTCAGATCTAAAGTCCAAGTTGATGTTCCCCAAATCTGCTAAGAGTGTGATTTACCACCACTCCACCCCACCCTTGAAGTTGACTTTCTCATATAGCCTATATGCCTTCCTTGGTTCAAGGAGGTATACAGGCCCTCCCTCCCCTAGAAAACACTTCTTCCAGGCATTTTCTGTCTTATGTTCACAAGGCCTTTCTTTAATGGTCTCTATGCTCATGGATACTCTGTTTCTCAGTTGAGGCTCAAGAGGACAAGAGACAGCAGAGGCCTGGAGCAGAAGGACAGGAGCTCTGCAGCTCAAAGGCAGGTCCTCTGCAGAGACTCCTACTTCCCTACTCAGCAATCCTACATTCAGGAGCAGGATGTACAGAGAATAAAAGTTTCACACAATTTGCTGTAGGAGCGGGTATAAAATTGCCCCATTCCCAAATATGATATGTAGCTCTGTGGTCAGCTTTTATTATTTCATGTGTCTTTGTGGGACTTCTGGTAGAAAGACAGAAGGTAGCATGCTAAGTATTACTAGCCAGCTGCCATACCAACATCCAGATGTTTCAATAAAGGGCAATTTTGCATGTTTCTTATTCATTCATTCATTCATTCATTTGTTCATGTCTACATTTTCTAGTAGTTTCAGATTATTTTACTTCTAACCCAGTACAGGAACTGTCATCTACTAGATACTCAAAATATGGTAAGTGTTAAGGTAAACCAGTACAAACAGGGCAGAGAGTAGAATGCTATTTTGAAAGCAGGTGCTATTGGTCATCATAAACCCTGCAGCATAGTCACAGTTTGAGAGCACTGTATGTAATACCTATCAGCCAGCTTGACACTAGAAGCACCCTAGATACTAGAAGGATGGGGATTGTTCCCTCTGTTTACAAATAAAAAAAAAATTGAGATACAAAGTGAAGCTGATACCTGAGTTCCAGATAAGGTTAGGACCATGGAGCAGTGCCCCTCCTGTGCAGGAGTGATAATTTCTGCACCTTTTCCTTCCTGCCAGGTCTAGTTCTGTGGGGAAGGGGTAGAGTGGTTTTTAAAGGTCAGAGGGTGGCCTAGGGTGGCCTCAGTTGCAGGTGCTAGCAGGTAGACATTGTGTTGTTCTGAGGGAGGCCAATGGAACCTGAGTGTGACAGCAAACAGCACCTGCTACAGAGAGAGACACACAAGATAAATGTGAAAAGCAATTGTCAAGCAATGATTAATTGAGTTCTTGCCATGTGCTGTTATTTTGTATTCTTCCAGCATCTTTGCAGAGTAGGCAGCATTCTTTCCCTCTTGTGGAAAACAGAACTGCAGTGTCCAGAGGGCTTGTTCATGCCTAAGATTATAGAGCCGTAAGAAGCCATCCAGGAGGCAAATGCCTTCTGCCTGATCCCAAAGCCCCAGTCTGATGCTGAGCTCTAAATAACACAGGCAGAAATGAGGCCAAGTCTGCATTGTCAAGACAGTGAGTCTAGCTACCGATAAGTAACATCTTCCTGGAGTCAGGTTTAAGTGACTAGAAAAGCCCAGATGTGGAGAAATAGACAGTGTGGTCAGCAGAATCCCCACTTCCTGTGGCAGCTAAATGAATTATCCTACCTTCAAAATGCAAAGAAACAAGACCAGCTCTCATGAGCTGCCAGGGTTCTGGGATCAGCTAGACCTACATTCCAGTATTGTTCTCCTTTGTACATATTTGCTCTGTGACTTTGCGCCAGTGACTAAGTGTCTTTGGGCTTTAGCATTTTCCTCTATAGAACAGAGATAACAACATGGCCTGACTGTTGTGAGGGTAGGATGAGAGCACCTGGCAGGATGCCAGACATCTTAGGAGAGATTGGAAACCTAGAGATCCTGCTCAGTTCCAGGCCCTCCTCCTAGGCAAGCTTCCCCTCCTAAGGAAGCCTTCATTTCCCTTTTTGTGAAAGGAGATAAGAGTCTGTGGCTCACAACACACAGGGGTGCTATGAACTGGACAGAACTAAAGGACAGAAGTGCCACTGGATCTAACCCTAGGTGTGCAAGCAGTGGAGGAACCTAGGGCAGCAGGAGATGGGGGCAGGGACAGGTGAAGGATGTGTGTGTGTGTGTGTGTGTGTGTGTGTGTGTGTGTGTGTGTGAGAGAGAGAGAGAGAGAGAGAGAGAGAGAGAGAGAGAGAGAGAGAGAACGAACCAGTGTCTGGTTCAGTCTCCTCTCTGCAATCAACATAGTAAATAGCTTTGGGTGGTTTCTTTTGCCTTTGGGTCAAAAGCACAGGACTGGCTTAGGGCAGTCTGTGCACTCTGAGCTTCTCCCTGCTGTACCCCAATGGCTTCTCTTGCTTTACTTCCTGGTCACTCACTCCCTGTGTTTATCACAGCCTAGCTGGTCAGCTCAGGCCATCTTACTGATGCTTCATGCTTCCCTGTGCTTCATTCCATGGAGCGTCCCTTGAAGTGGCCTCAAGCCCAGTGGACATTCTCTGCCTAGAACCTAACTAAGGACACCTCTAAATTAGCCTGAGTAGCCTCGGGTACAGGGGAGGGAAAGCCAAAACCAGAGTGCAGGCTAGCTCAGGCTACAATAGAGATGTAGCCCAATCCCAGCAATCATTCTGAGAGGGCTGATTTGGTAATTGGATTCAAGCTTAGGGATGAGGTTGAGCTGAGGGATCCAGACGTGACAGCTCTGGCTGTGGCTAAGGAGCTGTAAACTGGATAAGTCCTTTGTGCTTTGTGTTGTATGCATCCATTGTTTCCAATAGACCAGTGAAGTTGCAGCCTTCTGCACCAACCCAACTCCAGGATGTTTTCCCACACGTGTTATCAGGTTCTTTGTCATATTTCTGTCATTGCTGTAATTTTTCACTCTTAGGAGTATCTCAGGGCTTAGAAATGAATGGAGTGAGTGAATGATTACATGTGTGTAATCTCAGCCTTACATTAAACTGCACAAAACCTCCAATAGGTCCTTTTATCTGTTTGATCAGTATTAAAGCCCCGTAGTTAGAGATTCATTTATTTATAGTAGTGTTTGGAGCACTAGAAAAAAAAAATCTCTCTGGACCAGGCTTAGGAGATGTGAGCTAAACCTCATTTCGCCTTTTCTGACAGTTACATGACCACACTGTTAGCCTCACACGCACTGTTGCAAGATGGAAATGATAATGCCCACATTCCAAAACTGCTGTTCAGGTACCTGGCTAGGTCCTATAACAAACATGATTTTCTTTCTCGGTCCCCACCCATACCTTCAAAGAGTGAATTCTGGAAGTACTATGCTGGAAGCTACCAGCAGGTGGCAGCACAAGGCATGATCATTCTGTCACTTTTTGCCTAATGAGAGTTTTGATGTTTCAGGACCAATCTAGGCCTGGTGAGGTCCTTGCCTTTCATGCTAGTAGATTAAAGCTGGGTGGCTTCTTGTATTGCTTTGTGAAGAGCAATCGAGTCCTGGCATACCTACACCGAGAGCATAACACAGTTTTCCAAAGATATTGTTGCTTTTTCTAAAAGGGGGTCCCTTAAAACAGGGTTCGCCTGTAGAATTTGGTTGAGTCTCATTCATTAGGGCCAGCACAGTTCTGCCAATGTGCTGGCTATTTTTTTTCTGGTGCCTGGAGAAAGTTTATCATAGAGCTGAGATCTGAGCTCCCTTCCATTCTGAAATATAGCTGGGTACCTGGAGGGCGATGTGGAAAGGTGTAAGTCAGAGGCATTTGAAGGAAGGCAGTTTTGAAGTTAGGGGCCATTATGTTAATGGCATTCCTCAATTTCTGGAAGCAATCCTGATTAAATATTCATTGGCTTTGATTATACTGAAATTAGGGCTAAAGTGTGAAGTCAAATCGAGGGGAATAATGGCAGTGTAAATAATGCATGGTCTCTAAATTGAAAACACCAGCTTGTGCAGCCAGGTCAGCCCCCACCCTGCCCGTCTCCACCATTTGTTTAGAAGGTGATTAGTCTGATGTGGACATTTCTTAGCAGCTGAGAAAATGCAATTGGAAAAAATCCCAGGGTTCCCTGTATCTCTGGGAATGTGGGAGAATTAGCATAGAGAAGGAGATTTTCTCTAGGTCAGGAACCCGGAAGCCTAGAGTCTTGGTGACATGTCACTGTAGAGTTCTGTAGTCTGCAAGTGACAAGGTCATGGGCTCTGAGAAGAATAACCTCTTTTCTTCTAAATCTTTGGTAGTGTAATTGTTGAGTGGAGACGACCGAACGGGGTGGGGAAGAGCTGCAGCCAGAGAGAGGCAAGAATAACCGAGTGAGATTTGTTCGGATTAACAAGCCATAGAGACAGGATGATCTGCTGATGACTATGAAGTTGTGGGACAAATGGTGTGTGTAGGATGCTGTTGTAGGGTTCAAACAAGGGCCAGGGAAGTTTTGAGAGAAACCAATAGATGACATTTTTGTCATCATGGTCTCCATTTGGCCCCTAATGTTTGGCACAGAGTGTAAACTGGTGAATGTTGGTTGAATGAGCCATGCAAGATGATGCTGGGGAAAGGAGAAAGTGAAAGGAAAGACCATTTCAAGTATATGGGACCATCTCCCATCAGCAACCCTCAAACCCCTGTTGTGTGAAGTGCCGGTGAGACAGGAGTTATCTCCTGGAAGTCATGGTGGACCAGGACCTGGTTGCAGAGTATTATACTCCACCGACAGGAGGAGGGCAGTGCTCACCTCTACAGCTGGGTCATGGGACAGGTGTGGGCCATGCAGATTCCTCGCTGGCTTGGTCTGTGATGTGCTAAAACATGACCCGTGTCAGTAATGATTACCCCAGTCTCTCTCAGTTCTCTCCATCAGGCCCATAAAGGCCACCAGGCACAACACAGCACGACACAGCACAGCACAGCCCGGCAGCCCATCTGTTATCCTTCCATGGGACTCCTCTCGCTCACAGTTCTTTCTCAGTTTTCCTTACTAAAGTTACATCTGCCCTGTGCACTATCGTCCATATTTCTCACTCTTCTTGGACATGAGACAAGGAATTTAAAAATAACCAACTCAAGGTGAGTTTGGTGATTGGTGATTGTCTAGCACCCCTAGTGAAGTTCACCAGTAACTAAGAAGGATCACTCCCCAGATCCCACAACACCAGAACTCCTTGGATCATCTTAGTGAGCTTCTCTGGCAGTCTTAGGAGAAAGGCATGGTGATCGACCAATCTTACTTTCAAGGAAAAGGACACTTGAAAGGAATTAATTTGTACACACAGCTGCTTAAAGAACGTAAACTACACACATCTAGTGAGAGATGGCCTCCTGGGTTACCATTGGAGTCCAGTCCTGCCTCTAGCCCTCTCTGCTTCCTAATTGTTGTCATAATAAATTAGCTCCCACACTCCCACTCTAAGTTGCCTCTGCTGCCATGCCTCCCCCTCCACAGTGGACTGTACAGTCTCAAACTATGAGTCAAAATAACCCCTTCCTCCCTGCTACTTCCTGGTATTTTATTACAAAGACAAGAAAAATAATTAATACATGCATCTAACCTCTACATAGCCCTGGGTCAGATAAGCTGCTAGGAAGATTAAGCAGAAGAATTAGAGAAGCAATGGGCCACAAACACGTGAAGGAATGGGTGCATTGCAATCTCTGCTGGGTTGTGTGTGGTGATGTGAACCCTGAAGCTACTTGGCCTTGGTTCTTCCTTTCATCAGCTCTGTGACCACAGACAACTTAATGAGAGTTCACACCTATCAGGGCTACAGGGATGCTATAAGCAAGCTGAGGTAAGACCTCCAACAGTCCTGACTTGCAGGAAATACATCAAGAGCATCAGCTGTTACTAGGGGTTTGGAGGACTCCCTGGCAAGAGCACCGCAATCCTCCCTAGCCTATTTCCCTGCATACAAAGCAAAGAGGAATATCAAAAAGGAGGGAGCAAATCCAAGGAAGTAGTCATTAACCTGTGTCTGATGTCTACCTGTGCCGAGAACTCTAATGGACACCAACACATTTCACAGCCCAGATAATCCCTTGAGGCTTTAGGGGTCACTTACATAGTAACTGCAGCTCAAGTCCTGACCTGCCTAGTGTCAATGTCATGAGTAGAGCTGTCCGTTGAATACATTTCTCCCTGGGGAGAGGGTGATAGCTGTGTTGCTAAACAGTGTTTGTTCCCCTTATGGTTCCATGTGTGGGTGGCCAGCCCACACTGCCTTTCCCAGACTTCTCCTGTCTACTGTGATGCTCTCCATGTGGGTGACTTGACAGACAACCATGCAAAGCCTTTCCAATTCCCTCAGCATTACCTGAATGCACCAGTGGGAGGCTGGGATGGCAGACTTCCAAGCTTCGCAGCATGCCGCCCCCATATTGGCTCTGGAGTCTGCCAGAGCCTCTTGAAGCTCATCACTAATTGGACTGGCCTGGGTTTTGCGTTATTCTTTCTGAAATCTCCCATCTTTCTGTGACTGCAGCTGTGCTGTTCTACCAGGAATTTGGTACTGGGTGTCTCATCTCCTTCCTGATGTATTCCCAATTCCTCTCCTCTTGTTTTCCTCAGGCTTTCACTAAGAAGGCACTAGCAACTTGACTAGAAAATTATTTGATCCATCGTTAAACTCCTCATTTTTGGCTATTTTATACATATACACATACACACAATATGTTACGTATATGTTTATGTGTATATGTATATATGTATATGTATGATGTGTGTGCATATGTATATATGTCTATGCATGATGTATTGTGTTTAATCTTACCCCTAATGCACTCTTATCCTCTCGCCACCCCTGTCAATGCCCCCTAGCCGGAGGTGCTTTTCCACATTCCTGTCTTTTTGTCTTATGGCCCACCAGGGTCATCTTTGTGACCATGATCTTGGAACTACCCTAGAGCCCGGTGGGCTCACCAGTGATTATACAACTTAAGACAGTGATTGCCTCTCCTCTAGAATCTGCAGTAGCTGGTAGATTAGCAAGGAGTGTGGGCCTGTGCGCTTCTTCCCACCCATGATTAGCTGTTGACACTCCCAGTCTTGTGAAGACTCAGAAAGGTGGCTATGAGGTCACGATTACCATGATTGTATCATGCTCTGGACATAATATTTCACAGCACCTCTCCCTATGTTCCAGTTCTTATATCCTTTCTGACTGTCTCTCAGATGTTTCCTGAACCTTAATAGAATAAGTGTCATGTTTAAGGCTAAGGATTCGATGATCACTTATTCTAATCTTGAGCAGCCATGAGTCTCCAAACTCACAGCAAAGAGTAGTTTCTCTGACTAAGGTTGAGAGTAGCACTCCTCTGTAGGTAAAAATATAAATATTTACAAGGCCATCTTGCATCATGGCAATTTAGATAAAACAAAATAAAAAACAACAACAACAAAACAGTAGTAAGTTCTCCTCTATGACATATCACCTCTAATTTTTTGAGCATGTTTTCAGCACCAGGATGAATTCTGTCCTATGGAAAGGGCTCAAATCAAAGCAGAAAGTGGTTTGTTGATCCCACAGCAATCAGGCCATTATAATTACACCAATGGACTCATTCTGCTTGACAGGTTAGCATGTGAGCTAGTCACCAGGGAGGAAGCTTCTAGCATAGTTCCAGCTTGATTTCTCTGTACTTTTCAGCCAGTGTGTGAGCTATTCCACAGGAGGGTCTGGTAATTTAATTCTTTGGGCAACTAGGAGGAATGACAAGAGCTTGCCTGTATTGTACTGGGGGCTTTGGTACCTGTTTATCAGGTCACCAAGTAGTGGTACCCCACAACTGGCTCTAGGATTCTCATTTAATAAACAAGGTATTCTAGGAGAAATATATCCATCTATAAAGAACATCTCATTTCTAACTCCTTTCAAAATACTTTTAATTTATTTAAAGAATAGTAGATTTCATATGCTTATTTTTGGCTTGTTTGTTTTATACACAGTTTGTTTTGGTTAATACTCACTTCCTACTCCTTCATCTCCCCAGTCCCATTACCCTTACCCCTCCTTAAACCTTTCCACCTCCTGTGTTCCCCATTATCATCCACACAGTCAAACTGTCTTCATACATATATAAATCAAGGCATGTAACCCACCACATAAATGGACTCAAGAACAGAACTCACATAACCATATCATTAGATGTGGAAGTGGCCATTGGCAAGGTCCATCATTTCTTCATGCTGAAAGTGCTCTAGACTAAGGAACAAGGGAGCAAATCCTAGGAGGACAGGGAGGCTCTGAGAGGTGAAGGCACTGGCTCAGGGTCACACACCAGCTAATCAGATGATTTACACTTCAGCCTCTGTTCTGTGGCAGTTTCCACAAGGAATCATTGCCTCAGCTATGATCTCCATTTCAGTGAGGTTTTATTGACAGGATGGCTTCTCCCCTTTTCTAAGAAGCTAGGTTATCCCCTTGATATCTCTGAAAAGTCAAGATCTGACATAGGACTTGAACTCACTGTGAGTTCTACATGGTAGACCCAGCTCGTGCCAGCAGCAAACTTCTCTGGCCCAAGTCTCCCCTTTTAATGTTGAAGTCATCATCACAGTGGTTAGCATCTCCAGCCTTCCTCCTTCTCCTTCCACCTTCTATGTGCTCCTCTTTCAGGCTTTCTACATTTGCTCCATTGGCCTCTGTCTGTCTCCCCAGTGTCCCTTACCTCCAATTGTCCTTTCCATGACCTTCCTGCACTGTCCCCTGCCCTCCTGCACTGTCCTCTGCCCTGCACTGTCCCCTGCCCTGCACTGTCTCCTGCCCTCCTGCACTGGTTCTGTTCCCGCTGTGACTTCACTCTCCACACATGAAAACTAAGACAAGTGGGAGCACTCCATGTATAAATACATTTATAGCCTGCTAGCTACAGATGGCCAGAAAGCCACCTGTCCTTCTAGAAGGATCTCCTGGGTGATCTAGGGCTAATGCTCTCAGGATGGCCTTAAAGTTAAAGCCAGGTACCAACAATGGGGGCTGCTGAATTGAGCATACTCATTGTGTGGCTAGAGGTGGTTAGAAAGAACAGGAAGGTGATTCTGCTACCATGAAGTAATCAGCTTGATACTTTAGAGGCCATGCCTACCAGAGGGCATGCTTGTAAGACCGCACCCAATATTAGAGTTCCACAGGTACTATGTCTTGATAGAAAAAGCTAGACCTGCCTCTCTTGTATTCCCTTTCTTTTCCCTTTTCCCCTTCTTTCTCTCCTGCCTAACCATCCTTCTATTCATTAAGGCATTTTTGTTCAACATGTGCTACATGCAAGACACAGTGTTATGTTCTAGAAGGTGGTGATCCAGAGGTATGCGTCCTATTTAGCAGACTCTGATGTGCTCTGCTAGACACTGGTTGAAATATACTTAAGCAAGACAGAGAACACAGAGGGTGAATCTAGAGAGGGAGGCAGAGTGTGGTCTTACTTCAGTAAAGAAGTTAACTCTGTCCAGGTATGCAAAAGCAGGACCTCTAAGTCTGGTGAGAAGAAGGGAACCATATGCATAATAATGGGGAGACAGCTAGTTAAGACTTCAAGGATGAAGAGATATGATCTGGATTACAACAAGCAGTGTGACCACCCCTTTCTGAGCCTCAGTTTTGTTATCTGTAGAATGGAGCAAGGTTGGGCAATCTCACTGTACCTCAAGTTCCTCAATCTCTCAAATGGAGACATAACAGCACATCAGAATGAGAGATTCAGAGGTGAAATATTGAATGGCAGGGCATGTCGAGTCCAAAGGCCATTGCATCACAAACTTAGCTGTGACAATCACCTTCAAGACCCAGAGGATAAGGCAGGAAGTCAAGAGATTTCCCTCTCATTTCTTGGGAGGAAGACTTAGTTATGTTATTTTGGTATCAGGTTTTTATCTCCCTGCTGCAGGGACTCTAATACCTCTTTCTTTTTTTGTTTAAAGAAGGGACAACTGAGATCCAGAGTATGAGTTGCAGTTACCCAAATGATATGGCAGGAGCATCTTCTTAAAGCCTTTAGGACTCAAGCATTTATGGCAGAAACCAGAGCCAAAGATGTCTTTCTTTGGTCTGTATCGTTTGGCTCCTCTCTCATCTCTCCTCTCTCCATTCTACTCTCCTCCACTCCATTCTCTTCCCTTTCTTCTCCTCTGCTCTCTTCTCTTTCTCTTTGTTTTTGGGGGTGTTGACTGGTGGGAAAATGTTTCTAATACTTAGAAATCAGTAATATTATGTAAAAAAATCACCCTAATAACTCTTGAAAAATGGAGGGAGCATCAGTAATGCTGTAGCCTCTGCCCCTCACTTACCAGCCATCCCTGTCTGTGTGCTTAGCCTGCTGCAGCAAGCATTTGCTGGTCACATCCCCTTGGTCACTAGACCTGTTCACAGGAGGTAGGACTGGAACTGAGTCCTCCCTGCTGGGGCCTTCACCCAGCAGGCACCCATGCACAAACTCCCAGGAAGAGGCAGTCTGGGTAGATTATGCTCTGGGAGTAGATATCCTACAGTCTGGATGAAATCATTTTTTCTTAGCTCCTCTCTTTCCCTTCGGTTGATTCATTTCCCAAGTATCTCTTTGGATTGGCCCTGTTGAAAGAGCTGTTTCTGTGTCTGGATTCACTCAGGACTAGCCTTCAGGCCATCATCTATAGCTACTCCTTGAATTTTGCCTTTTATGGCATTAGGCAGAAGTGGTGCTGGCGTCAAGGTTCTTGTCTCCTCCCTCTCCAGCACCAGTGACACCCAAACAAGCGGGCTCCTAATTGGCTGTGTATTATCAGTTACTTTCAGCATGAACTACAGTTGAAATAAACTTTTGTCTAAAAGCCAAGGCAGGCCAGGTTTCAGCTACATCAGGCCAAAGATAGGTGAGTGGCTGGCTCTGACAATGGGACAGTGTTCAGATCTTCTCTCCTTGTTTGGCTAACTTGTTCTTGACCAGTGTCCAGTCACACTAGGAATTGCAGTGACCCAATCAGCCTAGGCTAGACACAACCCAGGAGTCTTAACTATGGTCATGTAGGAGTGACAGCTCTTCAGTGGGAGGAGGAAAATTCCCCCATCATATCCTAGTCCTTTTAAGGTGTAGAAACAAGACCCCTAGAACTACCTACCCATTGGCCTCTAGGCTACTGGCTTCAGAGTGACCAGAGAAAGGAGTTTTGCTACTTTCCTGAGTGTGTTTTTGGGGTTGTTGTTAGAATGCCAATGAATATCTCCTGTTTATATTTTCAAACCCTAAAAAGTTACCTTGAATGCAGGGGGACCAGTTAGGGCATCTTCTCCATCCATTCTCTCCACCCAGCAAAGTAGAAAGTGACTGCATTCTGTGTGTTTTGTAACAAACCAACTGTCGATTGATACATAATTACAGAGCTAATGCTCCGTGGCTTCACACTAGGTTTCAAAGTCACCTCTGAACAGGGTTCAAGTCTTGACACTGGATGTTAGTTTGTTAGTACAGATAGGGGACACAGAGTTAGGAAGGTCCCCAAGTACAGCCAAGCCCATCTCTCTACCAAGACCCCTGGTGAGGGCCAGCCTTGTACCCAACATCTTCTGGGTAGAAATTGTTCAAAAGAAATCTTCTGGGCACTCTTTTTAGTATACTTTGTAGTATACAAATGCTCCCTCTTTTTCTGATTCTGAGGCACAGGGACAGCACAGAGAAGCCAGCGGCCAAATGTCATTTAGAATGAGACTGTATGGATCATACATTGGTGAGCTAGAGGCTACTGCCCACTAACAAAAGATCCAATGTCCATGTTCTCTTCATGAGGATTTTAGAAGACCTCAGTGTTAGAATCAGGATGAAATTCTGACACGAGAGAAGCTGGAATGGACACACTGGCACCTGCCCTCCCATGAACCACTGGCAGGTGGTGGGGAAATTCATTGAATTGAATAAGTTCAGAGAATCGCTTGGAACTTGATGAGTGAATACAAAGCAATAGTATCGTCCTCCATCACACCTACCACTCTCCTTGTTTCACAGACAGGAAGCTGAAGTCGGGTGTTATATCTAAGTTTAGACAGAAGGGGCATCCCTAGAGCCTAGACCCAGCCTGTGCCTAAGCCCATTGTTTGAAGTGTTCTGCACTTCTCAGCTTTCCAGCAGCCTTTAACATCCAGCTTTGCCTGGATGCTGGGGTTATTCTCATCTGTTCCCACTTCATGCCTTTTCTAATCTTCTCATCTGTTACCTCGATGCTTGCAGACAGGTTTTTAAATGAGAGACAAAAAAGGTTGTGGTTCACATTTCCTAGGCGATAAAACAGGTTTAATGTGGGTACAGAGCTAGCTGAATTTGCAAAGCTACGCAGTAAGAGGATAACATAAACCAGACATTTAGTACAATATCAGACATGCTGTTAGTCTAGCATCTCCCTGGAGGAGCTCATGAGACACACTGCCGTCTTCTTTTATGAATTTGAAAATTACATAAGAGCTGGAGAAAGATCCCAGTACCAGGGCCTGAACCTCTGTTTCTCTGGATTAGTTTGTTCAGGTACAACAACAACAACAACAACAACAACATTCTCTTTCCAAGGGGCTGAAACAGCAGAAACCTATGTTCTCCTAGTTCTACGGCTGGCAGCCTCAGGTCTAGAGTAATGGCAGGTTGTTGCCTCTGAAACCTCTATCTTCAGACAGAGGACAGCTGTGCTTACCAGTCTTTGCATTAGATTTCATCCAAGTACCTGTACCCTAATCATCTCTTCCTAAAGCATTCCTAGGTTAGACCAATCCTAGTGACCTTATTTCACCTAACCAACTTCATTAATGCCTCCAGCTATAGTCCAGCGATGTATTAGTTACTTTGCTGTTACTGTGATTGTTACAGGGTATCTGAAGCAGAAAAACTCCCAAGGAGCCTGAATAAGTTGAATGGGGTCTTTATTCACCACCTGCGGGACTGTTGCAAACTGATTAGCGGGAGGTACCCTCTTCCTTTGACCTCTGCTTCGTTCCTTCTCAAGGGAAAAAAAAACCCTGCAAGTTTGACATATATAGAAAGGTGGCTCTGGACATTTGCGGCAACTGACTATTGTTTACAGAAGCTGAGAGATAAATGGTCAGGCAGTTAACATTTACTTTAGCTCAGAGTCACATTGTATGGGAACTTAGGGCTGGTCCAGAGAAATGGCTGGTCCAGAGACCAGTTTTACCCAAGATAGTTTTAGCACTTTAAGTGTTCTCAGGGACATGTTCATGAGATGGCATAACTATAGTTCAGTAGCCTACTACATGATAAACACCATGACCTAAAGCAAGGTAGGGAGGCAAGGATTTTCTTCAGCTAATGGCTTGTGGTTCATCATTCAGGGAAGTCAAGGCAAGCACTCAAGGCAGCAATTTGGAGGCAGGAGCTGAGGCAGAGGTCGTGGAGGATGCTGCTTATTGAATTACTCCTCGTTGCTTGCTCAGTCTGTGGTTCATAGAGCTCTCATGGCCACCAGCCCAGATGAATGAAATAAAAAGGAAAGCCATGACTGTTCCTAGGTATGGTGAAAGAGAGGGTTTATTGTAGATAAAAGAGTCCGAAGTGAACATGAGTTCTGAGCTAGGCCATGGGAGAAGAGGAAGGAAGGGAGAAGGGAGAAGCAGGAGAGTAAAGGGAAGATGAAAATGTCAGGTAACAAAAATGACTGGATATATAGGGAGGGCCAACTGCAGTGAAGAGCTGCCCAGCCCCAGGGCTGAATAAATTTAGGATGGGGGCTGTATCATGCCAGCCACAACCAGTAACAGGTGGGGACTGAGGAATGCTGGGAGAACCTGGTGGCTAGGTCTGCTTTGATATGTTAAAGAGACATCTCAGTCATTCATGCTGGGTTTGAGACCCACCAGGGATGGTAGTACTATAGTGAACTGGGTCCTCCCACATCATTCATCAGTCAAGAAAATGCACCACAAGCTTACCCACAGGCCAGTCTGGTGGGGATATTTTCTCAATTGAGGATCCCTCTTCCCAAAGGACTCTAGATTGTGTCAAGTCAACATAAAACTAACCAGCACAGGTAGCATATGCTGTGGCCCCTCTCTCACCCAGTCTCCTGACCAACCAACCATCTACTCCTCCTTCCAAGGCTATCTTCTCTTGGCAAGCTTTTGAAGGCTGCGGGAGGGAGAGAGTTAGAGGATAGCTGGAGTCCCACTCTGGGTTGAACCTAGCCTTCTGAGACCATCAAGAGGCTGGGAAAGAGCCATGAAGAAAGAAGGAAATCTGGAAGGCTAGCTTCTCCATCAAGGGCTCCAGGAGTTGCCTCCATACTGGCTTTTCTTGATGGAGCTTACCCAGGGGCATCTATGTCCTGTTATCCAATGTTTACTGAGGACCCTGGAGCTCAGAAGCACTTGATACAGAGATGTGACAGAGCCTACTCTTCTGATGTTCCCCCTTGTAGGCCAGAACACCTGGGGACTGATGTCACTATCTGTGAGCCAATAGATAACAACAGGAAGAGGGGTTTCTGGATATTCTTCAGTAACTAGTTGTGAGGACAATACCCTGCACACACTTCCAAGGAGCTTTCGGACCCACTGAATGCCAGCTCTGTCTGCTCAGAGAATACAACCATCTCACTTCTTCCCCCAGGGTAGCATGTCCCTGTGGGATTGCTGGCCCTGCTACACAGATATGGAAATGGAAGAGTAATGAAGTAGCTTGTTGCAGCCACACCTTATTCCAGATGCTCCAGCAAGGAAAGCACTGTTAGTATCCTAAGCCAGAGGTTACCACATCCTTGTCATAAGAAGCTCCTGGGGCACCAGCTCCAGAATTACAGAGGCCTAAGATACAAAGGCTTGAGAGTCTGACTCCATGGGTCTAGAGTGGGGCCCAAGAATCTGCTATGTCAATGGGCATGCCAGGAGGTTGTGTCCAGGTGTGGGAGTCACTGGCTGATGACCCCAGTTCTTACTGTCCCACACAGAACAGAGGCTAGTTAGGTATCTGTCCAGAAAGCATTCTTGTCTTTCCCCTGTGGTTGGTTAGTATTGTGATTGCCCCTTCTTCTCTGAATGAGGTCCCTGTCATTGACAAGTCTCCACATTAGTGTTTTGGAGCATGGCTCTCCAAACTCCATCACACCCTGGCTAGTTCTTGCCCTAAATGCCTTTCCTCCTTT
The DNA here is from genome assembly GCF_004785775.1 of Grammomys surdaster. NCBI lineage: Eukaryota > Metazoa > Chordata > Mammalia > Rodentia > Muridae > Grammomys > Grammomys surdaster. Next base: position 7,664,948 of record NW_021604579.1, on the reverse strand, counting down.
GCCTTGTCACAAGGTGACTGTCACTCTTTCAGCCTGCATTGGAAATTCCATTTTTTCTAAGTTCCTGGGAACTCAGCTGGCACCTTGGGGACAGAGTGGGTGGGTGATGGTGTTGAGAGCTGTTTTGCTTTGTGTTCTTTCTTGCAAGGTCAGCTTCAGACACTTATTTTTTTCTAATCATCTGGGATTGCTCTTATCTGTGGACCTACACAGTTTTGCCTAGAAAAGAAAAACAAACAACCCAGCTACATCCTGAGCCCTGCTCACTTTGCGAGGTAGCACTGTCTTCCCAATCTCTTTGCAGCCCCTGGCTTCACACTGCACATTAATTAGAAATCCAGAGCTTGCAACAAGGGAAGTGACTTTGTGTTTCAATTTAATTTGTTCTCATTTTTTGACAGGGTCAAAGTTCCTCTTCCCAGTCTGAGTCTGAAAGCAAATTAGAGCTGTGTCATTTTTATATTGATGTGCCCAGACTAAGACCTTTGGAAAACATTTTCTTCTGGGAATTGATCTGGTTGGTAATGCTTTCTCAAAATTCCATCTAGTAAACGTGGGCTGCAGTGTTGCAGTCATTATAGTGTGCCGATGTGCCAAGGACTATGCTAGGTGTCAGGGATCGTCGGGAAGGAGTAGACCTCAGTTCCTATAGTTGAGGAGGTCACAAAGGCACGGGGAGACACAGTCCACAGAGGGATACAATGGCACAGTTCTGTAAGCTAGGATACACAGACTTTCTAGCTGGAAAGAGCAGGGCAGGCATACTGAAGGAAACACTAATGCTCTGGGCTTTGCACGCTGCTGCTGTAAGTAGCCCACACCTGGCCTACATGACACATAGTGTATTCACCACTTCTGTATCCTCATGACATCTCCCAAGCAAGGAGCAGAGAGCTTCGTGTTGAATCTTGGGGATCAGCTCCTGGCTCTCTGATTGCTTTATGAGATGAGGGTTGACTGAGCCTCCAGAGGGTGGTTGTAAGAATTCAAGGAACTTGCTCACACTGATGAATGCAAAGACATGTGGGTGGGAGGGGGAGACAAGAACAACAGAGCAGGTCCACAGCTTCAGGCTTCCAATGAGATTGCCTCCATCTTGGCCTGGTTAGACTAAGCAATCCCTGCCAACCTATACCTATCTAGTCACCTTCACCTCAACACCCAAAGATCTCAGACAATGCCAGGTATAATTTTTGCCCCACAGTTAGTGGTGTAAGATGTGGGATTTATTCTAGGTTTGACTGACTCCAAGGCCACAGGTCTTAATCTCAATTAGTGGCCACAATGACTACTGTCTGAGCACAGATCCCCTGAGTATTCTACATTCTTTCTGCTCAGGAGCCTTCCCTGAGACACTTGATGCTGGGCCAAGGATCTTCTTCCTTCCTTCCTCTCTGTACTCAGAATTCTTATTGCCTGTACACATACATCTCCCCAGCTAGACTGGGAAGTCTGGAGGTTAACAGCAGAACTTCTACAGAAGCCAGGGATCACCCTGTGTTCAGTTAGCTCTCAAATGGAAAGATCCTGTCTAACAGTAACAGGTAGACACTGTATGGAAGTAGGTTAATAAGCCTTAGAGCTGGCTGCTTTAAAGTATTAATGATTTCTAGAGTTGAAAATGCAAATGGCTGCCTGGAACTCCTACACTTGCCTTAAGGAGAAGGACTTTGAAAGGATACTTCAGAGAAATGTGTGGGTGGAGAATGTGGACTTGCTGAAGATGAGTAAGCAAGTGGACATTCACACCTTCTGGCTGCCATATTAGCTCCATTCAGAAGGAAGTCTCCATCTCCTACCTGCTAAAGGTGGTTGCTGGAGAGACACACACACACACTAAGTGATCCCAGTCTTCCAGGGCCAGCTCAACCTGCAGCATGGTGTAGTCAAGTTTATGGCCTTGAGGCTTGGAGACATTCTTACCTGCTCTGGGCTGTCCAGCTTGGTATCTGCCATTAACCCCATACTGTCTTTACTTAACTCTCCATCTATGGACTTTTCTCAGTCCTCACATCTAACGAACAAACCTGCTTTCAGTGGTCACAATGCCATCTGGTGTCTGGTTGGCAAATTGCCAGAGATCAGGACTGTGACTGTCATCTTGCCACCTGAAGTGCTTAGGGCTAGTACACAGCAGGTCCCAGGTGTGGAAATGGAGTAGAAGAGTTTTTGTTCCCCACCACACTTCGACTGGTAATGTTCTCATCTCATTCCCTGGGCTGAACGAATGTGTCCTGCTGGGGCAATTTGACCCTTGTGTAACAACCAACCTGTCACATTACTGCTGTCAGATGTGTGACTGACTCAAACAAGCACTGAAGAGGAAAGCGAGTGAGTGTCATCAAGACATGCTGGACAGGAGCAAAGGGAACAAGGAATGAGTTAAAGCAGGTCCCATGGCTGTGGCCAACCAGCAACAAGTCCCTAGGTGCTGGGTATATGGAGCAGACCTGGCTATTACGGTACTACCAGGCTGCCCTGTTCTAATGCAGACAGACTCAGTCCCTGAGAACTCCTGACATAGCACCCTTGATGCCACCTGATAAGCTGCTTCATTTGTGTGTGTTCAAGGGATCAGCTAAGAATGGCGTACTAGGGCCGACCCAAATCCTGCATTCTTCCCAAGTCCTGCATTTCTTTCCTTCTATCTTGTCTCTTCCTCAGACCTTTGTCCTTGGTTTGCCTCCTGATAGCTTTACTGTTCCCACTATGCTTATACACTAGCACTCAAAAGGTCAGCTTTGATACTTCTTTCTAGAATTGAGAGGGATCTGCCATACCAATAACTGGAACAGATGGGAGGGGGTCTTCTAGCATCTAGGAGTGACTGTGTCTGGATTGTGGCTATTAGCAGTCCTCCTTGGCTCTTTGCCATGACTGAGTGTGACAAACCAAGAAGGACACAGGTCTGAGGAAGAGACAAGATAGAAGGAAATAAATGCAGGGCTTGGGAAGAATGTAGGATTTGGGTCAGCCTTCCTGGTTCCCACCTGGCACACAGCTGTTCACCAGCTGTGTGGCCTGGGGTCCATTACTCAGGCTAACCTGATGGAAGGATGGAATGGGGACTTCATTCTTCTTAGACTGTGCTTGTCACAGGGGCCTGGAACACAGCAGGAACTGAGATACAAGGCCCAGACTGGTTCCTCAGCCTAGTCTCTCTCTCTGTTTCTGCCTCTGCGCCTCTCTCTCTCTCTCTCTCTCTCTCTCTCCCCTCCCTTCCCCTCCCTCCCTCCCTCCCTCTTCTCTCTCTCTCTCTCTCTCTCCCCTCCCTTCCCCTCCCTCCCTCCCTCCCTCCCTCTTCTCTCTCTCTCTCTCTCTCTCTCTCCTCTCTGTCTCTCTCTGTCTCTGTCTCTGTCTCTCTCTGTCTCTGTCTCTCTCTCTGTCTCTCTCTCTCCTCTCTCTCTCTCCTCTCTCTCTCTCTCTCTCTCTGTCTCTGTCTCTCTCTCTGTCTCTGTCTCTCTCTGTCT
>NW_021604579.1:7647986-7661078 GCF_004785775.1 Grammomys surdaster | reverse complement strand
TGTGTGTGTGTATGGTGTGTTTTATTCTCGGAGCAAATGCACTAACCCTCTTCCTTTAAACAATACCTTTCTCCATTGCCTCATGCACACAACTTACATTTCTGCTTTGAATCCAGTAGGTCTGCTCTGTTTGTCAGTGCCCTGGGAAAGCTGCACCTCACCATCCTAAGTATGTCTTCTCCTATTTCTAGGAAGGGAAAGCGGTGGGAGATTGTCTGCTTGAGGCACGCATGAATTCTTATCTACTCATCCTCAAGTTCTTCCCTGTTCTGAACAATCTGGCCACTTCTGAGGTCTTCCTGGGTCAGTCTGCAACAACTAAAGGAAACTGAGGGACCATCTTGTTTTATGTTTTTCATTAAAGATGATGAAACCAGACCTAGTACCTGGCCTCAGGTAGCAGTTGATGTGGTTCTTTATGGTGACTGAACACTGGAAGAATAATTTTCTTGACACCCCCCCCCCAGTCATAGTACATACAAATGATAACTTTATGGGTATCAATATTTACATATGTTTATATGTGTGTGTCTGTGTGTGTGTCTGTGTGTCCCCGTGCATGCACACTTCTTTTACTCAAGTCTTATCTAAGCTCATGTTTGTTAACAGAGCTCTAGAAGCATCTGTGGTTTCTGTGTGTTCTGCAGAATTTGAGCTATGAACCCAGTAACACCAAGACCCAGAATTCAGGGAACAGGATGAAAATGTTCAGGATCCAGTGACATCTTGGTTGCCTTCTAAAAGTTGAAGATGAGTTCCTTTTGGTGAATATTACCACATACTTGACCACATGACTTTGGAGGAACTGAACTGGGTCTAACTCCAGAGTCTCCTCCCCAAGGACTGACTTTAATAATACTGGAAGGTGCTATGTAAGCTGCCAAGGAGAGCATTAATAGTCCTACTTAGTTGTGACACCTATGAGCTATAACAATGATTAGCATGACAGGATATCCCTAAAGGTGCAGTAATGGCACTAATATCCTGACAGTAACCAATAGCTGTCTAACTGGACTCAGGGCCTGCTCAGCATTAGGGAAGCCATGGCTTTGTAATGTAAACACAGACAAGGCCCCATAGTCCCACACCTCAGAGAAGAACAACCTACTATTGTCATTTTCCTAAGCCAGTATAATCCCTGCCTGCATTCTAAATGCTTTCCTTAAGCCTTCATCTAAGTGTGCTCTTACTCCTCATCACAAGAACCTTCTTTGTTGCAGAACATAGCAACCATTGCACAAAGCAACAACCAGTCAAAATGCAGAGAACAACAGACTGGGGTTGCCTAGCCCCAACTGACACATTTGAGACTGGACTCCTATATCTTGGACTCAGGGAACACTGGAAGAGGAGGCAGAAAGATTGTAAGAACTGTAAGACTAGAAAGTCTGCAGCAAGACGGAGTCTTATGGAAATGACGGGGAAGCTACACTTGTGACATATCAATAATACGGTGGTTTAAATAAGACCCCAATAATGACAACACCAGTTGATATGCTAATGGGGAGAATCTCAGAAGGCACTATCCATAGATGAAGACCTACAGACAATTAAAAACTGTTGAGAGAGGGAGACGAACACTCAAGTGGTCAGTCCTTAACAAACTACATGTAACTAACTAAACTGAGTAGCTTGTGTTTATATACGTATGTGTCAATAATAAGTGAATTTGATGGAGGGGAGCATGGGAGAGGTTGGAGGGAAAGGAGGGAGTAGGGAATGATATAACTGTATTTTAGTTAAAAATTAAAAGCAGTGGCAAGTTCCCTATTTAACATAAAAGTCACTTTACTAGGAGACCTTAGTCAAGTCACTCGCCTCTTGGAATCTTGCTGTCAATCAGACTTCCCTCAGCTCTGCTCATCACCTATGACATTGTATGATATCAGACAGCATCCTTAACACCTGGCATCCTTACAGCAGTAGAAACACCCTCCCTGGAACCCACAATTATCACCACAGGGAACACTGGCATTGAGTGTAGCTGATTCCTTATTAATCAACCCCCACTGCTGTGCGTTAGAAATGTGATTTAGGTTTGCCACGTGCCAGGTGGTTTCTTGTGCAAAGTTCATATCATACTGACATGGCCCCTTTGTTTCAGCTGCACTGAAGCAGCTGCTCTAACATAGCTATTTTGATACAGGGACATTTTGACACAGCTGAGAAAACAAACCATTACATTGTTGGCTTTTAAAAAAATCATTACCAAATAATATGCCAAGGAGATATTTCAGGCCAGCTCTTCTTATCCTAGCAAGACCTCCCCCATCTCTCTTTCTGGCACAGGGGCTCAGGAGGGAGAGCAGAAGGGAGGGACTAGAACTCCTCTAGGGCAGGCTATAGGTCAGGGCTGGGAATGCAGGAGGCTAGGACAGTGAGGGATTGGTAAGATGAAGGACAGTGACATCAGCCATGCAGTGGGTGTGAGGGTCTGTTTCACACAGTACCTGGTAATTTTCAAAAACAAATTTTACATTTAAATGTAGTCATTTCAAAGCTCTCACATCAAAACAACAGTGTCAGAATGCCCTTCTCTGTCTCAGACAAAGTAAATGAATGCCAGGAAAAGATGAAGGAGAAGACAGCTTCTGCCCGGTAAACTCAGAGTCACCAAAGGAGAAGGGTGGGGGCGGGGGAGCAAATGACTATTCTCCTGCCAGAAATTGCTGCAACAGGGATTGCTGAGGAGCGAAGGGAGACTGGGGCTCAGTGACTGATGGCATAGGGGCAACTTTCCCAGGTTGGGAATGTTTGGGAGCTCAAGAAATGCCTGCTGACAGCCAAGGTCCATGGAGGACTTACCATGTGACAAGCACTGTTGGCTTTTGGTGTTTCAGCCCACTTAACACTTACAGCACTCATTGCCATGCATATTACTATTACTCTCCCCTTACTGGAGGAGAGACTGAGGTGCCCAGAAGGCGCTCTCTTAGAGTTTCCATATAGTTGGAGAATGATTGAGCCACATTGGATAGCAGACACGGCTACACTAAAGGTTTGCTTAGATCCCGTACATTTGCTGCAACCATACATTTGCCTCCTTAGAGTTAACCGAGAGCCTAGGGCAAGGGAAGAACTCAGGTTACACCACTCACAGGACTTTCTAGGGCCTGACTCCTCTTCTTACCTATTAGCTAACTACATATCCTACGGTGATTTGCTCTCTCTCCAACCACTGAAGTCTCATTCCTTGGTCCTGACCCTCCCCAGCTCATTCCAGTCAACCTTTGGCTATAATCTGCTGACTCCATTAATATGGAATCGGCATGTGCATATGACGGCTGCTGTTTTATACTTGGGTTCTCAGCAGCTAAAAAGGTAATCCCCCCTGTTCTAACATAGCTAATGTTCTTAATGGAACCATGGAGAGCAAGAGAAGAGAAGAGAAAGAAGTATGAGTAGGAGGTGACCAGGAGACCATTGCATGGGGAAAGAGAGAAGCCTGGTTAGCCCCCTGTTTATTCAAAGCAAGCTTCCACCCAGCCCTCAGGATTGCCTGGCTAGCAAGAACATCTTCTTGGGAATGGACTGCAGGAGGCAGGAGAATCTCACAAACTGCTGTAGTACATGGGGAAGGGACCAGGCAGTGTCAGGGGCAGGGGAAACAGAAACAACTCCCCAGTGGGTAAAACAGTGCGCTTGACCTAGAAAGTCAGGGGCACAGGGAGCTGGATTTTTAGCAATCTTCCCACTTCTGTCTACTCTGGACCTTTGCCTTTCTGGCCACTACGATTCTCTCTGTCTACTGTCTGCTCATCTACCTCCTGGGCTGCAGAAAGCATAGGCTGGTTTATTTCTCAGAGCCCAGAACAATTCAGTTTCCCTGGCTCCTCTGAAGATGTTGTGTTGAGAGAAAAAAAATTTATACTCTTTAATAGAAATACTTTTCCTTCATTAAATGAAATCTCCAAAGCCCAGTAGCATTTTCCGTGCTTATATAAAGATGCCAGTGGGGATTCGAGATCGAAAGTAGTATTTTTATACAAGTCAATGAAGATCTCTATAGGACAGAAAGAACACTCCTCAAATCTGAATTCCTCCAGCGTCAGGCAGGCAGATCTGCTCCAGCAGGGATCGTGTTACTTCCTGCCCTCCTCTAAACTTCTCCTCAAGCACCAGGGCACTCACGTATATTGCTTCTCTGCTTGGGGAGGTTATATTAATGGTGTCTTTCCACGGCTATAAATCGTTAAACTTGAATTTCTGTTTGCACCTCCATTCTTGTAACTTTTTATAAAAACTCAGGTATTTGTAGAAGTTTGAGTGGGAAGCAGATGCATGTGTGTGCCTGCACACAGAAGGTCCAGAATGATGTCGTTTTTAGCTGGAGAATGAACTTTTCTCTGTCAAGATTTCAGAAAATAGGTCTTCATAGAGATGGATGGGAAGGGTTGGACCGGATTCCAACTCTGAGCTGGGGAGACAGCTTGGTGTATAAAATGCTTTCTCTATGAGTGTGAAGATTTGCATTTGAATCTACAGAACCCATGTAAAGGCTGGATGGGTGTGGCAACACCCTATAAGTCTAGCTCTATTGGAGGTAGAGAGAAGTGATTCCTTCAGCAAACTGGCTAGGTAGACAAGCTTCTGGTTTAGAGACCCTGTCGTAATAAATACAGTGGAGAGCAATGGAGGAAGACACACTCACACAAACACACACACACAAAAGATTTTATTCTGAATATGTATATGTGTGAGTGAATGTGCATGCACGCGCACGTGTGTGTGTGTGTGTGTGTGTGTGAGAGAGAGAGAGAGAGAGAGAGAGAGAGAGAGAGAGAGAGAAGTAGGTAGGGTCACACACAGGCACACACACAGGCACACACACAGGCACATACATATGCACACATACACGTGAACATAGGTAAATACATGCCATGTACACACACATAGAAAAAAATCCCTAAAGCTAACTCGTGCTACCTGAGTTTTCATGGGCAATGGACATTGCGCTTAGCCTTGCAGTGCAGTTCCCAGGGGCCCAGGGAGACTTGGACCACAGAGGGTATGATGTGCTTGATAGCACAGCACTGCTCCAAACCTGCTGTTCACCTGCTCGTCTCACCTGTCAACTGTCATCACAGTTACTCAGGCTCATTATTAACACAGAATCTCTCCAGCTCCAAAATCAACCTCTTAAGAAGACAACTGTCTTATGTCAATTACTGACCACGTCTGCTCCTTCCCAGCTGAACTTTCAGTCACGTGACTTACTTGGTAGATGGAATCAGCTGAATGAAGGCATAAGGAGACGTGCGCTGGATCTGCATAGCAAGCTAGGGAATAGACCTTTCTAAACACTTCCATGCTGCCAGGTCCTGGGAGGGGAGGAAAAAAAACCCAACAACTTTAAGACTGAGTCACTGAGACACTCTTATGGTAAGAGCATCAGAAGGACTGAATATATGTTCTTTGACCAAAGGTTGCTTTGATCTTAGGCTCTGGAGTCTGGTGAGGGTGGCCCTTTTCTGACTTTTCATTTAAGGGACAGGGCTCTCACCTCTTCTGAAGAGCATGGCAGCAGTGCCCAGCAGCTAGCTGATGCTTTGGAATGGCATCTACTCCTCAAATTACAAAAGAAGCTATTGCCTCCTGTGCCACAGAGCACCTAAGCAGCTGTTCCATCCCCCACACTGCTGAGAAAGCAAGAGAAGGCTCTTACTGTGACTAACAGGCAGGCTGAACTCTTGCCTTTCACTGTGGAAAAATCCATTACCGAGAAGTCATTTGTCAAAGCCAACTGTTTAGCTGCTTTAATTTACATATTTATCAAGTTTGATTAGAACGCATTGTCTTCCACTTTCATCCTAGCTCTCACATCCCCTGGCCCGATTTTCCCTGGGAAACTGTTTTCTTTGCCCCTGTTGCTAAAGGGTACACAGTGTGATTCAATTTGCATTTACAAATAAGCCTGCAACTGATTCTGGCCAAGAATTCCCTTAGGCCTGAGGTAGTAGCCCCCAAAAGGTGAGCACTGAGTGCTGACAAGTCACTCAACCAAAAGACAGGGCCAGTTCTACAACTATCTAAAGTGTTATTTATCGAGTTCCTACTGTGTACTAGATGCTGAGCATACACAAGGTGAAAAAAAAAAACAGACAAAGTCCTGGCAGTCTTGTCATGGATTGCCCATTGACTCCAGTCTTCACACTTGTAAGATGAGGCAGCTTGAGCAAGTGGTCTGGTTGCCAAGCAACCAGATTTGAACACTTAATAGACATCAGGTTTCATGCATAGACCTGATGGACCATTTTATTTCATTCTTACAAGGTCCTTATGAAGTCAAGACCTTTAGTATCTGCAGGTTTCAGGCCAGGAAATAAAAGACCCCAGAGTTCAAGGTCATGTTAGTGCATACAGCCTGACTTGAACTGAGCTTTCCTGCTCTTAAGTACAAGTTCATAACCCCAGAGCTAGGCTTGAACATCCTTACCTGGTAGTTGAGCTACATAATGAAAGTATCTAATGTCTTTCTATGTCCTCAGGGACCAACTCAAGGTCTGACATATGGTCAGCATGTGCTAAAATTAACAGTAAAAGAAGGACCATGGCCCTCAGCATTCATGTCTTTGGGATCTCAGCTGCTGCCCAGCCACCTAGTCTAAAAGGCTGTCATAACTCATGGTGTGTGTGTTATGCAGGCCCTCGATCCCCAGAGTACTAGTAGCTGACAGCTCATAGCTGACACTTTCCTTGGAACAAGTGCTCAACCTCTACCAAGGTTCTGCCCCTGCCACATGGAACATTCCTTAGCACAGAACTCAGAATTAGCTCTCTTGCCTCCTCAATTGGGAATGGTCCTTCAGCCCAGAGCTCCCAAGGCATTGCTTAAAGTCACTGCTAAGTCAGTTCAATCTGTGCAGTCCATATAATGTTACTAGTATGTGTATGTTTTCAGGGCTGTCCATTTGGCATTGGATAACCAATTGGTGTGCTCTTCTTTGAGGAAAACTATTTTCCTCTTGAATAATGTATTCTTATAAGAGATTGCTTCTCAACCAGGTCCAATTTTGCCTCCCAGGAAATATGGGGCATTCAGTGATAATATCTGAGGATATTTTTTATCATCAGTGGTTGGAGGAGAGGGTATGGATGGCTGCTGCTAACAGCCCAGCTCAGTGCCCCATAGCAAAATTATATAGTTAAAGATGGCTATGTTGCTGAAGACTCCCATCCTGTGCTTGTCACACAGTGACTAGCGCCTGTTATTATGGACAACATCACTTAAAAGGGGACATGAAGCCACTTATTTGAGGCTTATCTTGTGATCTAGATATCACTCTCATTTTACACTTGGGAGAACTAGGGTTCATAAGAGGGAATTTGTCCAAAGACTCAGAGTGCAGGGAAGCTCCGTGTTCCACTTGACCCAAGAACGATGTCTTGTCCACTTTTCCTCATCTGGCTCTTCTTTCCTGCAGAAATCAGCTTCTAGGCAGCACAGCCAAGCTACCCCTGAGTGTCTCAGATCAAATGGAGTCACATGGTTACCCGAATGTATTTATTGTCTTGCCACTTCCTCCAAGAAAGCTGGATGCATGCCTCCCACACCTACATTTTCTCATAGAATCACGAAGAAGCAATTCTACACCTTGATCATGTTCTTACTGTGATTCTGTGCTCCTGTTCTATTTTCATTGTCACCAACAGTGATATTTTCGAATTACCTTCAGCCTGACAGGTATTGTGCTGATAAAATCAGATAAAATACAACATTAACCATTAACACCAAGGAAGTCCCTGGTGAACTTAAGTTTCCTTTTTTCCTTCTCAGAGCAGGTGCATTCAAATTGAGTCTTGAAGGCTGAGTAGGAGGAACCCAGATAGACTCGACAGAGGCTGGCATTCAAGGCAGGGAAGAAAACATGTGCCCAGAGTGGATGTGAAAGAGAGAGCATGCCATGAGTGGAAGACTTCCAGGGCTAACTGAGGTCAGAGCCTGTGGGACAGGATGGACAAGAGTGTGGCCATTATGTGCCAGAGATGAGAATCAGGCCAAAGAATCTGGACTTGGGCTGAAGACAACAGAAAGTGGATGAAGTCTTAAGCAGGAGGAGTGGCATGTTTCTGTGGGCATTATAGAAGGCCCACATTGAGGTCAGGCTGCAGGATGGACTGGCAAGACTTATGCTAGCATGACTTAAAGCAACAAGCATTTATTCTCTTGTGGTTTCTGCGGGTCAACAATGTGGGAACACTTAGTGGGTCATTCTGGCTGGAGGTCTCTCCTGAGATTGCAGGGAGTTTTTAGTCAAGGCTACAATCACCTGAGACTAAAATATCCTTCCAAACACACTCAAACAAAAGTTCCTCTTGGCTAGTCTCACCATGTGATCCTCTCTACAGTCTACTCATCTGGTTTCTCCAGAAGTTACTGTTCCAAGAGTAAGCAAGCATACCCAAGACCACAGTTCTTTTACAGCCCATTATCAAAAGTACTGTATTATTTCTTTATAGTGTTCAATTTTTTCTCCATTAATTTGGTTATTTATTCACTTTATAGCCTAATCTCAGCCCCCTCCCTTCTCTCCTCCAAGGCCCACCTTTACACCGCCTCCCCTTCTCTTCAGAATTATACCCACTCACCGTGCTACATCAAGTCACACCAGGACTAAGTGCATCCTCTCCCACTGAGGCCAGACAAGGCAACCCAGCTATGAGAAAGGGATCCAAAAGCCCACAACAGAGTCAGAGAGAATCCCCCCTGTTCCAATTATTAGAGGACCCACATGAAGACCAAGCTGCATATCTGCTACATATGTGTAAGGAGCCTAGGTCCAGCCCATGCATACTCTTTGGTTGGTGGTTCAATCTCTGTGAGCCCCATAGCCCCAAGTTAGTGTACTCTGTAAGTTTTATGGTGTCCTTGACCATCTGGCTCCCTCATTCCTTCTTCCCTCTCTTATACAAGACTCCCCAAGTTCTACCAGTTGTTTGGCTGTGGGTCTCTACATCTGTTTCCATCAGCTGTTGGATGAAGTGTTTCAGAAGACAGTTATGCTAGGCTGCTATCTGCAAGAATAGAAAAATATCATTTATAGTATCAGGGGTTGACTCTCTCTCATGGAATGAGTTTCAAGTTGGGTTAATCATTGGCTAACCATGCCCTCAAACTCTACTCCATCTTTATCCCTCTACTTCTTATAGACAGTACAAATTTTGGTTCAAAGTTTTTTGGGTTGGTTAGTGTCCCCATCCCTCCACTGGAAGTCCTGCCTGGCCACATGAGATAGCCTCTTCAGGCTCTGCATTTCTCATTCCTCCTCACTACCAGGGTGTGTGAATTCCTCTCAGCAGATGAAATTCAGGATGCTAGACTGCACTTTTCCTCAAAGCTGCCATCAGGTGCTGAGCTTGCAGGAAGTGCTGATACACTCCTCAGGGGTTGGGAAAATGCAGCCCAAGATGGGGACCTTAGCCTGGGTGAGAAACAACTCAGACTAGGGGCCAAAGCTGGGGTTCCCTAACTCCCGGGTGTCCAGTCACCACTGGAAACCACACAGAGTCGGGAATAGAGGGGACCCAATGAGCCTGGGAGGATGAACCTGGAACCAAAAGTTCCCAAACACCCAGACATCCAAACAACGCTGCAAATCACAGGGAGTTGGGAATGGACAGGGCTAGGTAATGAAGGTTTTCCCCCAACAGCAGTTCTTGATTATGAGAGATAGTCCTTGGTTCCAAACTGTTTGTTGATTGTTCATTGCTGAGAATAGGTGCATATCACTTCCTCAGGGTGGACCAGAGATTAAATACCTTTTGCAGAAGGGAATGCCCAGGAAGGAACGCTTATTGGCTAAATCCCCAGGGCCCATCTAGATACCTCATTAGCATGGAGAAGTCTGTGTTTTGTGCTATGAGATCAGGAGTCACGTTCTTTATGTGGGGAGCTGTGGTCACCTGTTCCAGGCCAAGAATCAGGTTGGGGATAGGTGAAATGCCTACAGTCCTCATGTATGAGGTGCCAGAGTTTCTGAACCCACTCAACCTTACCAAGTTTAATGTCACAGTGCCTCACAGTCTCAGCTAGGGTCACCCCAAAGACTCTCAATAGCTCAGCCTGTGTTCCATTTTTAGATGCAACTGTCTCAGCCTAGTGCACATTGAAGCTAAAAGCCACATCTTGCAAATGAAGATTAACAAAGAATTGATGGGGCCTGGGTATGGTGGCTCACATCTATAACCCAGCACTTTGGAGGGCAAGGCAGGAGAACAGGAAATTTGAGATCACTGGACTATAGAGAGAGTTCTAAGCCAGCTTTGGTCTATACCATGATACTCTCTTGAAAATTCTGAAACCAAGGCAATAGAAACAAATCAACGGTCATAATAATGAAATCAACCTAAGAACCCTATCTGATTTTCAAGAGTCGACCCAATGTAGCAGTTAAGAACATAGTGAGAGATTCATCAATACCTCAGGTCTAACACTGGCTCCCACATTTGCAAGTTTAGTCAGGACAATGTTTCTAGATCTTGATTTCGTAACTTAGGAGAAAGGGGTGAAATAATAAAATAATAGGAGGAGGCTCCATTGGATGACTGTGATAATCAAATGTGATGAGGTATGTAAAGTATTTGACACAGAATAGATAGCCATTAAATATTACCTAACTGCTATCAGAATGGAACTGCGTTAATGTCCTTTATAGGGTAGCATGGAGATTAAGAGCACAGGTTTTTTTTTTCCTGAGTTAGGATTCTGGCTCAGCCACTTAGTCATTAGCTATAAAGGCAAGGCTAGGCCACTAAATATTTTGGGCTTTATTTTTCTGTAAAATGAAACAAATAATAGCTAGTCCCTGGTCACCAGATGGGTGTTCAATTTTATGAATAAGGGTTTGAGGGTAATATGGACTACAATGACAAGTTCTCTCTCTTTCTCTCTGTCTCTCTCTCTCTGTCTCTCTCTCTCTCTGTCTCTCTCTCTCTCTCTCTCTCTCTCTCTCTCTCTCTCTCTCTCTCTGCATGGGGGTGTGTGCTCATGTGTCCTCATGTGTGCACATGCACACACACGTTAGGGATGTTGTACAAAACATACTGTGTTCTTGTTTCCTTGAATATGACAACCACCTAGAGTTCTCTGTTTTTACCATCTCCCGAGGATTGTTCTTGTTCTCATTGTTTGCATTCTTTTCCATCTTGGCTTTGTTCAAAACACATCCTTCTTCATCCCTGCTGCCTCAACCAAGAATATGTTTAATTGTCTTTGCATACAGGAGTCTGGGGATTTGGTGACAGGAGGGATGAGGACGGCCCCATGTCACACCACCTCAGAGTTGCTACATTACCTTAAATTGATTTTGCAAATGAAAGCTAAAAGCTAAGCAAAGGCAACCCATCCATTTTGCCTAAAGATGATTATAATGCTCTTTTATGGCCTCCTAAATGACAAAGCAATTTGTTACCTGCCTGCATCAACATTTGCTTATATTAGTGCCAGAGAGGCTTGATTTTTATTAGCCCCACGTTATCATTTTATGAAGTCACAGGGGCTCAGTAAAATTAGTGTGCAAATAGAATGCCTGTTTTGTCTTTCCCTGTGGTCAGCAGAAATGTAGAATGCAATTGAGTTGCTCCTGGGTCAGGGGAGGCATCTATAAAGTTAGCCTTCACTGAGGGCCTCAGTAATGTTATTCATCATTTCTGGACTGTTGGGATAGATGAGGTCAGTATTAGGTAACAATTTTTAAAAATGTTTGGGGTGGGGAATTAAAAACTTTTAAGTGAAAAAACAATATAAATACTAAGACAGTAGTTCAATTTCCATCAGCAATAAAAAATGAAACCAAAGTCTCTTGTGTACATTGCAGATGGAAATGCAGCAGATGCAGGGCTGTATAATGTTAGTGGATCCAGAAGGCAGACAGGGTAGAGAAAGGACTTGGACTCAGACATGAGGCTTAACTGCTAGCAGCCTGTCCTTGAGCATGACCGTTCCTTCTGTGGCCCGAAGATCTCTTACCTGTAGAATGGCATGAACACACCTATTCTCACGTGAGCACCATGAAGATTTAAATGAAATAGCAGGTGTCTAAACTTCTTTATAAATATAAATATCTATACAGCTATTTTTGTTTATTAATTTAGTAATCAGTTCCTGGGTACCCATTCCAAACAGGCTCCAGGGAAAGATATTACATGTTTACCAGCGGACATTATTTTCTCTCTGTAGCAGCTTATATTCTGTTCAGAAAATGTACAAGTGTTTAACTCTTCTTTGAGAATATAAATTTATTTTCTCTCCTCAAAAATGCCCGGCAAGGATAAGGTCTCATGTACAATGGTCCAATATGTTTCTGCTGGCGTCCAAAGAATTGAAAGCCCCATGTGCTTGCTGGTCACCCCAGTGGACTAAAAAAACCACAGTCTTTAGGAAAAAATTTTTATTCATTTATTTGTTTATTTTTGGTTTTTGTTTTGTTTGGGGAAGAGGTTGCTCTGTGTACCCTGGCTGTCGTGGAACTCACTACATAGATCAGGCTGAATTTGAACTCACAGAGATCCATGCTTCTGTCTTCCAAGTGCTGTGATTAAAGGTGTACACCACCACAGCTAACTTTAGGACAATAGAGTATTTTGGGTTTTTTGTTTTATATTATTTTTTATGTGTATGGGTGTTTTACCTGCTGTGTGTCTGTGCAACCTATGCATGCAATGTCTGCAGGGGCCTCAACGGCATAGGATTCTCTAGAACAAGAGTTACAATACAACTGGTTATGTGTCAACATATGTATTCTAGGAACCAAGCCCTGATCTTGCTCTTAACTGATGAGCCATCTCTTTGGTCACAAGAGCCAATACTTTTATTTCTCATGTTTGATATTAGTGTATCTGTTGTGATGATGAACCACATTAAAAATGACCTATTGCCAGCATTTTAAGAGAATGCCTGTTGATTCTTTATGTGCCTCACCCCATCCTCTAATACAGATAGGGCTCCTTTAATCCAATTTTTCTGTTTATTCCTAAATTTCCTTCAGATTGTTGTTCTGGTGTGTGTCAATCAACCCTTCTACCAATGACTGAGTATACCTTCTTCATTCGGAGGGTCATCTTGGCTATTGTTTGCATGTGCGAGTTTATGTA
>NW_021604579.1:7601216-7647586 GCF_004785775.1 Grammomys surdaster | reverse complement strand
TTTTTTTTCCTCAGTTTTGTTCTTTTCTGATGGTTTTACAGCCTTGTTAGGATCTGTCTAGAGTAATTTAGTCCTACCACTAGTCTTTTTGAGTTCTCACTCTTCCTGCATAATCAAAAAGAACCTATTCTTTGGAATCAGAAGCTCAAACCTTTCCTTATTGCTTCATGCAAGATAGGGGGCAAAGCAGAGAGAGTTTGGGTCTGGGGCCCAACTTCCCTTTCCTAGGTCTTACTGCCTTAAGGGTCTTCTATCTTCCAGTGGCAGCATAGGCTTCGGGCTAAGTCTTCAACACAATCTAGATCCAAACTATAACTTGAGGCTTCACTCTATGTAAGCACAAAGTTTGGAATCTAACAAAGACTCAAGAGGACTCCTTATAGGTTTCTGGAACTCTATTTCTCTATGGAAATTCTCTGAGCCTCTCCACATCAGCTACCTGCTAACCTTGAATCTCAGTGAGATTTCGATGGTATGCTCAGGATATCATACCCTGGTCTTCATTGTGTGATAGACCATCAGAAAAAAGACAGAGCAACCATGAGGCTTGCCTTATTTGTCCCCTTTCCTCATGGGTATTCTGGCACTACCTCTAGTCTCTTATTCAACATCTAAAAGTGGTTGTTCTGTGTATTTTATTTAGATTTTAGATTATTTTTTGTTTTTGTTTTCCAATGCTAGGGGTCAAACCCAGGGCCTATGTACTAGACCAGAGTTCTACTATTAAGCCACAGACAAAGAGCTAATTTTCTAGGTGTTCAGTGTAAAAGAAATCTTGTCCCTATTACTTCTTTACCACCAAAACAAAAGCCTGAAATCTAATCTCATCTGATACCACCTATTAACTATATGACCTTGAACAAATTACATAACTTGGAAGAACTTCACTCTCTGGCTCCATAACAGGAGTACAAATAACTTGTTGTTCTAAAGATTATAAATATGTATAAAATATATCTGGCACAAAGGGGGTTAATTAAATGGCAGATGCTACTATTATTATTCTAAATAGCTACCTTTTTATTCCATTATTTACTAGATGTTTGCTTAGTACTATGCAGTGCGTAGCCTTTGTTCATTATCATAACCAAATTAAGCAGATATAATTCTTCTCATGTATAGTTAAGAACACTGAAACTCAGAAAGATATACAACTGCCTAGAGGCAAAGTCCATGGCCTTGGGATTCAACATCACTGATGGCTTTCTCAGATGGCTGTAAATATTACATATTAATGTACTATTCTGTTATATGAAGGAAAAGGAGTGTAGTCTTTTAATATTAAGTAGATGGAGAGATAATTAGTCAACAATGGCTGGTCCTTAATGGTTCTAACCCAATGATTAAAACAAAGAGAAAAATAAAGCATCCCTCCAGCCTATTCCTCAGCTGCCTGCTCCCACATACCGATGTCTAGTCTCAGCTTGCTTCCCATGGTGACCTTCCTCTTATTTCTTACAGAGAATCTCCGAGAAGGGTCAGACAAGAAGGTGATATTCATCACAGGGCGAGTTCACCCAGGGGAAACACCATCTTCATTTGTGTGCCAAGGTAAGTTTGGGACCTCATGGGTGTCCTGTACTGTAATGACCTTCAGGACAGTGAGGTTGCAGGCAAAGTCTTTAACATGGCAGCTCACCCCAGTTCTCAGACTGACATCCACTCAGTTTTGATTTGATAAATGCTTATTAGTGAGTATACCCATGAAGAACAGACGACTGGATGGGTAAGTGATCAAGAGGGGCTGAGGGAAATTCTCTCACTGTTCTATATGAAGAATGACAATGGGATCACCTACAGTCTCCAGCTTTATTTGTCCTGAGCAGTCGACAATAAGTCGGGCCCAGGCTAGATGTGTATTGGGGTAGAAGGGTTATTAAAGGAGGATATTGTCAATTGACTCACCTAATCCAGTCGTTCACTTAACAAAATCTTACAAAATACCAACTCCGAGAGAGGAAGTACACTTGGCCTCAGACGCCCAACAGTAAGAGAATTTCTCTGCTTTAGTGGATTACATTGTAATTGCATTTAAATTTATTGCCAAAATGCTTCATCTGTAGAAGGTAATTAATCAGGTATCATCACAAACATAGATAGAGTCAATAAATAAGTTGTAAATATCACAGTGAGCCCCTGGTACCCAGCAGTTTAAGAAGCAGACTATCATCCACTCCTTTGTAGATGCAGACATTGTTTTCCACTCCTTTTCCTATTCAGTTACCCGTCCTCCCTCCCTTTAGCAGCTAACCATGCCCTGGATTTTTGTGGTTTGTCATTTTCATCTTTAAGTTTAACTGTATTCATAAGCATCCTTAAGCAATGTGTGTCTTAGTTTTTCCTGTTCTTGACCTTTGCACAAACGCCATCCTTCTCTCTCCACCGAGGCTTGCTTTCTGCTTGCTGTCCATGTGGGTGAGTAGTGCTCCAGTTTGCATGCTTTTCCTCACTGTATTACATTCCATGTGTGTCTGGAACTCAATTAACTTTTCTATTCCCCTGATGATGAATAATTAAGTTGTTTACAATATATATTTTGTGAAAACAATGATATTTTAAATAGCCTTACACTCTAATGTGTATATGGACAAATACCTTACTCACATCACCAGTGGGCACATATACATCCCTACCTAGGGTGAACCACACAGACATAACTGCTGGGTCCTAGGCTGTGTGCATCCTCAGCTTTACTGAGTGCCTCCATCTTTTTCTTAGGAATATTCAACTTTATGATGCTACCAGCCTTACTATGTCACATTCTTGCCAATATTGTGTTCTTTTCCTCGGAGAACTGGGGATCGAAACTAGGGCCTTCATAAGCTAGGCAAACACTCTTATCACCTAGCTTCAGCCTTAAATCTTTAAAAGAAAGGTTTAGTTTGAGACAGGACCTCTTTTAAGATTCCAGGACTGGCCTTGAACTTACTACATAGGCCAGTAAGGCCTCAAACTTGCAATCCTTTAGCTCCATCCTCCACAGTAGCTGTATCCCCAAACCCAGCTTCATTTGCACCTATCATGAAAAATAGTATGATATGGTACACATACTAAGTACTATTCTAAACATTTCATATATTTTAGTTGTAGTTTATTTTAATTATATTAATTTTCTATGTCACAGAAATTAACATTAGCTATGTTTTGACATGAGAAAACTGAAATTTGGGGAAATAATATTTCAATCTCAAGATGAGCAAGTGGCTAGAGGGGTTTGAGAAAGCTTCCGAAGGTTATACAGGTCAAGGGCAATGGCATGCAGTCCAAGTACACAGAAACCTGGACTCAGACAACCCTGAGGTCAAATATTGGCTAAACTACCTCCTTGTAGCGTTGTGTCAGTTGCCTCCAATGAAAACAAAGCTAACAGAGCTATCGGGACGGCATTAAGAAGCTGGCAGGAGAGGAATGTAAACACAACACCCCAGTCTTACGCCTAGCACATAGCAGGCGCTTGACAGGTGCCACCTCCCTGCCTCCCGTGGGAACCAGAGAAGATGAAGTAGTAATCTACGTTGCAAACTCTCAAGCTCTGTGCATGTAAATGTGGGCTTCGTTCTCCTGATCGCATCCTCTCCATGTTGCTTAGGTACGATTGCCTCCCTCTCTTTTTCCACTGATGAGACCCTGTCTCGGAGAAAGGATGTGGCTGATTCAGGGTCCAGAAGCTTGTCCAGTGGCATGGCTGGGCCCCAGTCACTACAGTCTACTCCTTCACTTTCTCACTTTTGGCCCCCAGCACTGTCCTTGCAATAACCTTTCCCAGGCTCTCCTGGGTCTGCCTACCCCTTTACTCCAAACCATCTGTCAGTTACTAAACTTGGCAGCAGATCTGTTCCCCCAGCTGATGGAAGCTAACTGCTTTGCCCTTGCTTGCAAAAAGTCAGTGAGTCTTGCCATCAAGATCTTCAGCTCTGAAAAAAATCAAGCCCCAGTGCCCACCATATCTGTGAGCAGTACAGAAGGTCACCATCCCATTCTACAAAGGAGAACCTTAAGGTGCTCCCCTGTTTCCTGAACAGGAATCTTGGATGGTCCTGACTTGGTGCATTAAGTGCTGACCTGGAGGCTTTCAGATACACATGTGCTCCTTGGTAGAATTTGTGAATGCCTGCTCACTACTTTCCCAAGTTCAGCTCCAGCCTCCCCGGTATGTCGTCCAGAGCCCATCACAGTCTGGCTCTTGCTAGGCTCTCTGGTCTCATCCTTATAACAATGCAGCCCCACACAGAGTGGAAGCAGAGGGGCAGTCTTCAATCACCTAGTCCTTGTCCCCACTATTTCCCTGCCTTAGAAGTCACATCTTGACACTTCAAAAACACTTCCTGTCCTTTACAGTTTAAGTGTCCCACCATGGACTTCCATAATGTACTCCCTCCGGCCCTGTGCTTTCTGCTTACATTGGAGGTCTGAAAATTAGCATCTTCAATAAAAGGCCTTTACTACTCTGATACATGTCATCTGTGCACATGTCTTTCCCATTTAAGCATGAGCTATTTAAGGTTTAGGACTGGCTCTCCAACGGACACTTTCCACATCTATAAAACCAGATTATCCTGTTCATTATCTGAGCCTGTTGTGAGAAACAAAAGCTGTGTTGGCTCTGGGTCACTAAAACTGAATTCAGAAAGTGCTCAAGGTCACGCAGCCAGCAAGTAGCAAAGAAGGGCTTTGACCTTGGGTCTGGCCAGGTCCCCTGCCTGTACATGCTCCCCTGTTGCACTTGAGGCTGAGAAATGCTAGAAGGTCACTCTGTACCTGGAAGACCACAGCATTCTGACCACCCCGCAGTTGGTGTATGCTTTCCAGGCAGGGATGTGGAAATAAGGTGAGAATAAGGTGGCTTACTCACTCATGTATGGCCACCACTCACTCATGACAATGGAATCCAACTCCATGTTCAGCTTCCCTTCTTTCCCCCCTCCCCTCAGCATCTGTCCCTTGAGACATACAGCAATTCATCTTTTCTTGAGGCAGAACAAGGCAGGCACCATTACCCCTGCTTTTCTGCCTCCTTTGGGTTTGTATTCCATGGGGACAGCCTGAGTCAAGCCCCATAGGGCAGAGCTGAAGATTTATTTTCCAGAGTCAGAGTCTGAGGCTTAGTCCCTTTCCCCAGCCCACCTGGCACGGGGAAACGCAGGTCTGACGCCTGGAGGAATGAGGCTGAGATCCTCTGTTCTTCTCCGTTCACTGGCTCAGTGACCTTGAGGAGGAAGCAGACCTGCGAAGCCTGGTTGTCTCCATCTGGCTGGGACCATAGTTCTCACTGGCGAGCTGCTTCTGCACCTGCTTCTGGGAGCATAATGGAGTTCTGTCGTCACAGGTATCTGGAAGGGGTTGTGTTAAAGATGACAGAGTTTAGACTTTCTGAAGACTGTGTGGTTGAAGAAAACTGACTATGGGTCACTCTTCCATCACCCCACTTCATCTGTGGCCCCTGTAAGCCCAGGCTCTTCTCATTCTGTACTTAGAACAATTTGAGAGAACATGCGTGCTCCCATGCTGCCCTGTGGCAGGGTGTGTGAAGCCTTAGTAGGTCTCCTAGTAGGCAGAGAGATTGGATCTCAGCACCAACACTTATTACACTGTGACCTTGAGAGAGTCACAGAACCTCCCTGTACCTCAGCTTCTTTATCTCAAAGGGAAACAATAGGAATTCTGCCTCACAGGATTGATGTAAAGACTAGAGGAGCTAACGGCCACACCCGTCTAGGACAGCCTCTAGAACATAGAGATAAGAAAATGTCAGCAGTGGGATGGTTTGAGGGAGCATTAGTGGACCACTCTGTAGGTCCCAGGCTCCGTGTAGCATTGCCTGGCTTTTCTACCCCTCACTATGAACCTGCCTCAGTGGCTCCAGAGCTCTGGGTCCTGCTCTGCCTTACTGTCCTGAGGAAATCCTGACCTGAATCCTCTTCACCTGGAGCCTCTACTGAAAGTTAGAAACTTGACCAGAATCAGATCTAGATTTTTGTCTGACCCCTGGGCAAGGCAGAGACTCTCTCTCTGAAACTCCCTGAGGCTGTTGGCATTTTCTCAATTCAAACAGAAATCTCCATATGAGGAGCATTCTGTCCTCTTCAGACTCTCTTGTTGAATTGAGGAGCCCATATTTACAGAATGCTTCTGCCAGGAAGGCACGCCTCACCATGGAGGGCAGTAAGCATGGCTGAGGTTTGGCATTAAACAGACCTGGGTGTGAGTCCTAATACTTTTGCCTGCCCATTAGGGTACCTTCATCAAGACTTTGGCTCTCTGAATCTCTGTATCTTTGCCTCAATATTGGGGATAATATCCTGTTTGAAATTCCCGACAGTGTGGGCAGCTACTATCTCTGTTTCCCAGAGAAGTGAGTAGGCTGAATATAACCTAGCAAGTTAGTGGTAGAATGGTCTCCTTCCTGGCCTGAAACTTGCTGCTTCCTGACAAAATTCCCTCCAACTAAGGGCTTAAGGGCTAGCTAGTGTGTGTGTGTGTGTGTGTGTGTGTGTGTGTGTGTGTGTGTGTGTGTGAATGAAGAACTGGTCCTCTCAGGAAATTACTTTGTCAGAATTACAAGTAATCTCAGGATTACTTTGTCAGGAAAAGAAGAGAAGGGACGAGGGCTTGTGTAGACACAGAGGCATGCGTGCGTCTATATGCCTGGGTACACAAGTGCACACACACAAGCTCTCACAGCACCCACTCACGGCCACCAATAACACCAGCCATCAGGACCCAGCACAACTAAAATTTCCCACTATTTGTTCTTCTCTGGTTCTGCTTTTATTCCCATATCTGTTCCTCCTTATCCTCTTCTCTGTCTCTGGCCCAATTAGCCTTACATTACAAGAGAAATGGAGCTTTTCACTTTACATCTGTGATGTAGACAGAGCCTAGCAGAAGAATGAAATTCTGTGAACCCCATAATTCCATAATTTGAGGAGAACGAGCTTGGCTGATGGCAGTGTGGGTTTAACATAGTCAAGGAAGGTCTGGAGTGGCCTCTGTTGTACATGTGGTATCCTGGGCGCAGCAGATGCCTCTGCTGCCTTGCTAAGGGTTTGGGCTCTCCTCACTCCAGGATGCTGTCTCTGAGCAGAGAATGGAAACAATAACCCTCACACAGAACTCTCTGGAGGTAAACTATGCCCACAGATGTAAACAATCCTCAAAAACATATACAAGCAGTCGTCTGGTTCTTTCCATCTTGGCATAACAGAAAAAGCACCAGTTTAAAGCCACCAGAACTAGGACTAGATCTCATCTAGGCCCCTGTGTATGGTGTCACACTCTCTGACTTTGTTTCCCTGTCTGTAAAATGAAGCCAGAAGTATTGCAAATCAGTTAAAATACTGAGTATGCAGTTGTTATTGAGGATCTGGCCTCCCTCATTTCACGTTCGTCTGTTAAGCACCATCACTGTGCCAGACACCAAGGTCCTAAGAATATGACAGAGTGAACAGACCAGTCCTTCTTCCCTGGAGCATTCATCCTAGAGGGAAAGCAGACAGACACAGCACAGGCAAGCCTTGATCCCTCAAGGTCACAGACTCAGGATAGGTACTTTTCTTTATTGTTCTAGACTCAGTTTCTATTTTGAGGCCACACTCTTTTAGACCTGTGGCCTAATCTCAGTCATTTCCTGCAGGGTTGATTGATTTGAGCATAGAGCAGATGTGCTTGACAGCGGCATCACCTCCATATTCTCAGGCTGCTTCCTCATGATGCTCTAGCCTTTAGTCTCTCCAGAGCCCTCGTTGGTCAGCAGTATGTCAGATCCCGACTCCTCACTACCAGGTGCCTTATATCTTCAAGCTCCCTCTACACATCTACCCCTCCTGGCTGCCTGATTCTCACCCACCATTATTCTTTCCCTCTGGTACACTGTAGCTAGGGAAGCTCTCCAAAGCCAAGACTACTTGACCTGTGTCTTCCCACAGTGATTCTCTATTCAATTATTATTGGGCTTCTTGCTTGCTTCTCCTATTTGTCCCTCACATTTCTCATCCCTTCCCACCACCTATGTGTAAAACATTGAAAGCCATAACTGAAGCAACACATGTACAAGCTTACCCTATGCTAGACACATGGTTTATATCAACTCATAATCTTGGTAGTAACCCATAATAATTATTAATCTTTCATTTTTCGTTGCTGGGGAAACTGAAGAGTGGGCAGAGTGAGGCCACACAGAAAATGAATGGCTCCTGAGGGGGGTCTCAAACCTGGAGAGTCCAGTTTTTAGAGAATCTGCATTTTTAACACTGAAGTTAAGCCCCTGATGAAGAACTATGTGGTGTGAAGAGGTCATCTTTTTTTCTTGCCACCACGCCTTGGTGTAAACATTTCTTTACTTTCCTGGAGCCTTTCATCTTGCTCATCCATTTTGCTGGCCTTTTTTCCATGACCCCTTCTCATGTACCTCCTCCAACCTTGTTTGAGTCAAGAGCTTTGTCTAGGTTCTTCTTACTCTATGAAGCTTTCGTTCGGGCCTGGGCTGGCTAGTAAGAGTGGATTTGCATCTTCTTGGGCATGACTCCACTGCAAGAACATTGTATTTATCTTAGAATGCTCAGTGTGCAAAATGACTGGCTGTCGGTTCAACTAATCTCAGGCTTTGTGAGGGATGATCCATCAATAAGCATTTCCTTCTCCTTCCTTCTTAAAGAACATTTAGTTTTCTTATTTAAAATTATAGGTACTTGTGTGTGTCTGTGTAGATAGTACACTTGAGTGAAGGTGACAATGGAAACCAGAGGCATTAAATGCCCCTACCTTTAGAATTGTAGGCAGGATATGAGTCACCTGATGGGGGTGCTGGGAACCAAACTTACGTCCTCTGCAAGAGCACTATGTGCTTTTAACTGCTGAGCCATCTCTCTAGCCCCATCCCTAGGCATTTCTTAAGCACCGACTATGGGCCAAATGCTGAACTACACATTCTGGGAGAAATAAAGACAGGGCAGATAAGGTTTGATTGAATATAAGACTGATCTGGAAAAGCCCATCCAGGCTAGTTGGAGATTGACGTGAGGGAAGAATCTCTCCACCTAACTTTAATTTTAGATCTTCAGCCACTTCCCTTCTCTTCCCCACCTCCTGTTATCCTGTTTCCCCAATCTTGATGATATCTGTTTAAAGGAAAGGACATGGCAAAGTCATGGCTAAGATTGGTGCCTTAGGGATTATTGGTCTCTCCCAGCAAGGTGGAGGCAATCCCTCTTCACTTGACAGATTAGGAAGGATCCTTCCATTGAAATGAGAAAACTGCTCAGAGAAAGCTCTCAACACTTACAGCCAATAATCCACTAAGATTCAAATATAAATCCCTAGGTCTTCTCTGCTCTCTGGATCCCTCTGCTCACTCTGTCCATGTATAGTTTTTGACTGTGTCCAGGCATGGCATTGCTTCTTTAAATTTCCTTTCTCCCACGTTCCTTCTCACTGTGCTTCACTTCTTGCTACTCTACCTTCACGAGGTGGCTTTCTATCCAGAACCTCATTAGCCCTTCTTTGTCTCATCAAACCTCTGGGCAACTTAGCTTGATCCTCTTCTAGAACTCATCCTACCAAGCCATAAACAGAGGAAGGGAAGGAGGGAGAGAAGGAGGAGGGAAGAAGGGATGGAGGGATAGAGTGATGGACCGAGGGAGGGAGAGAAAAGGGAGGGAGGGAGGGAGAGAGAGGCAGGGAGAGAGAGAGAGAGAGAGAGAGAGAGAGTCTGATGACTCTTTCTGCCTTTATGATAAGACCAGTTGTGGTCTAGGGAAGTGGATCAGGCAGTACAATGCTTGCCTTGCAAGCAGAAGGACATGCACTCGATTCCTAGCAAATGTGGAGTTGGTGGGTTGAGGGGATAGAAAGAATGGGTGGGAAGGGTTCTTGTTCAGTTGATTCTAGCTTAGAGAGCTAATAGAGAAATCTAAAATTTACCTTCTCATTGCCCAAGTCCACCTTGAAAAGTGAGCTCTGGATGGCCCTACTCTGTCTGGCTTTGTTTTCTCTCATTCTTTTATTAGGTGCCTAATTGGCAGCCCAATTAATCTGCTCATCTGTGAAGGAGGTGAGCACCTCCATTTCCAGAAGCCATTCTCTAAGGCAGCATAGCTCAGCCCTGAGCACTGGCTGGCTCCTTGATGGAGGGCTGCCCTGGGAGCCAGGGTCAATTAGCGGACAGATTAAGCAATTATTAGCTCCTAACAAGGGCGCCTGGCATCATTACCCTGCCTGTTTATTGGCAAACTGAAACTCTAATATGAAGACCAACAAATAAATGAGGGCATCTGGTCCACTGCCGCATCAGTTGAGAAGTAAATGATGTCCAACTGGCCCTCGGCTGCCCATGGATTCTCAGTCTGGTATAATGAAAAGCCTGAGATGTCCCTTGCTGGTCACAGCAGCTTTGGAACGATCTCTGAAGTGATTTATCATTCCAAGAGCTAAATGTCTGCTGCTGGGCACATGAATTGTTCTTAGTTACCCTGCTGTCTTCCTCATGCCTGTCTGTCAAGACATATAAGGGCCCAGTTTAGAGACTCTCTCTCATCCAGCAGGAGACATGTTCCCTCTACATTTGGGAAACTCCTGTCACTTTTTAGCATTACATCAATTTCATGAGCAGTATTTTGACTATATGTTCAAGTCTTCAGTAAAGTGGACTCATGGAACAGAGAGGGTGTGGCAGGGCTGAGAGCTGTTTACATTCCAACCTCTTTCCTATGGATAGATGCTGCCCAGAAATATGCTAGCGAGGATACTTCCCAGGAAGACCCAACCATGTTTTATGTGATAAGAGTGCCCTGCTGAGTTTGTTGTTGCTATCTAGGGCCCTCCGAGACCCAGCTCAAATACTTGGAAATCCTCTTTGCTTGCTCTGCATGAAGTGTTTTTCTGTCTTGTCCCTAGGACTTAACGCTATATGTCTTGAGCTATCTCCCCTTAGAACCAAAGATACATTTGGGCAATCCATTGGAAAACACCTAGACGTATACCAATATATTCATAATCACATACAGACAGCTGACAGAGGCCAAAAGTCACTGGCCCTCTTGTCATGTTTCTTTTTTTTTTTTTCCAGACTAAAAAATGTGTACTCCTCCTTGAAATAATTTAAGGCTAATGCAGGCATTTCTCTCTGGCCTAGGGATCATCGACTTCCTCGTAAGTCAGCATCCAATTGCCCGTGTCCTACGAGAACATTTGGTCTTCAAGATTGCACCAATGCTCAACCCTGATGGAGTCTACCTGGGCAACTACAGGTGAGGAACTAGGGATAATGTGTGGAAGCAGGAAGTCAGAGGATAGAGCTATGGAAACAAGAAACCATGTAATAAATCTTTGAGAAAGAATTTTCAGGCTAACCATTAGAGGAAATTTAAAAATTAGAGAAAATTTGACTCTACCTCCTGAGTGAAGCTAATGTCCTTGGCTATTTATAGACAACTTCCCAAAGTCACTTGCTAGAGTTTTCTGAACAGGCTGCTGGACTAAGAACTGAGAGAAGCAATATTAATTTTAGCACCTACTTCCTCCATGACCTTGAGGGACTCACTTTTCCTCTCTGATACTCAGTTTCTCTTGTGTAAGTCACTAATTCCCCAGCAGGGTAGTTGTATCAGAAGGAATGATGGAAAGGAACATGCTTTGCAAACTCTCAGAGGGTGGCTATGATGCTCCCTGACATGTTCCTGTGTTTCTCCCTGGAGATCATTAATGAAGGAGAACAGCAGCCCAGATCACATGGGCCGAACATCTCTTTCGATGGACATACCACCCAGCCATACTCCACTTGTGTGCCATATCTTGAACGTTCTTTCTCCAATCACAGAACCATCATTTACAGCCTAAAATCCCACTGCCCAAGGGATCATTTGCCAAAGAACATTGACTTCCTGGAGATAGACGGTCTTATTGCCCTTATTTCACAGCTGTGACAACTGACTTGACCAAAGCCACATAGCCAGAGATAATTGACAGCCTAACTTCACTGCCCAAATGACACGACTTTAAATTCCATGATGTCCACAAACTTCAAGACAAAAGCCAGCTTCTCCACCTTTGCATGTATGACTTTTCGTGATCTGAAAACTGGCTTTAGTCTGCCTTACTCTCTTACCTCTCAGAGATAGTCCTCTGATTTCTCCAAGCAAAGCCTCTTGCCCTGGATAAGCATGTTGACTCCTGCTACTTTCCCTTCATGACAGAAGTAGCAACCCCCTTCTGGGTCTTCACAGGCCTGCCTATTGAAAAAGGAACAAAAAGCCAATCAGTCATGAGAATTCATTGCTACAGCTTTGGAGGGCGTTCATAAACCTCACTGGACTTCAGGTCACCAGAACACAGGTGTCCTCACTGTCTAGCAGCAGACATTAGCAAATAATAGATGTTGAAAAACGTTCGATGAATGTAAAGCAAATGAAAGAGGTGGCTTTAGTGATAAGGAAGGGAAACAGATGGGACTTTCCTAAGGCCCTTGACTGCATTGGAATATAAGATCTCTCCACAACCAGGTAGGCCCATTTTACACAGGGCTGCTTTACTACTCCTAAAACCATGAAAATTAGGTCCGGAGGGCCTCTCTGGCACCCCTGTGTCTGAGAGAGACCCATGGGATGCATGGAGCCTTCATTAAAGTCAATTTTGCTTCTTCTCTTAATTGGCTGGAGTGATGGCTCATTAGCATCTGCAGGTTTTATGGCTTGTTGCAGGCCCAAGAGTAATCCCATTCTACCTTCCCCAGACAGAATGTGTGGTTAGTGAGAATAGTGTGGAAAGACCATTTGATTTATGTTAACAATTCAGTTTAATTACAAGAGCTGCAGTGGTCAGAGAGAGGTCAGCTCTGCCACTCACCACGCCTATTTATGTCATCATCTGCTGTCCAGGGAATGATTATCTCCAAATAGGCCCATGACCGTGGTCAGCACGGCTCCCTTCTCTCTGCTTCACATGGCCAGCGAGTAGGAGCGGGGATTAGATGCTTTCTATACATCTTCAAGGTCTAGATTCTATGTCTGAGGGTAGGAAGTTCCACATCTCAGAAATGCTTTCACGGTGAAGTTTCAACTTCCAAAATTCACCTGGTGAGAAAATATGATTCTTTCTCATTATAAGAGTTGCCAACGTCTCTAGCCATGACATTAATCCTGTTATTAAAACAGATCTGAGTACCAAAGGAGCCTATCAATCATGAGAATCCATTTCTACAGCCTTGGAGTGTAGGAAAGACAATAATAAAGACTCAGAATTCATGGTTTCCCAGTGCCTTCGAGGTCCCCAAGCCAGTTCCTCCCACACTCTCTCTACAGCAGTATTTCTTGAGTTTGGTGTGGTTTTCTAAGGTGTGTTGCAGGAAAGAAAATCAAACAAATCTAGGAAATGCTGAACTAAGTGAAGTTAAACGTAGCTTTTACAAGAAGACTTTTCAGGATGTTGCATATGGTCATGAACATGCGCAGTCCCAAAAGAGAATCACAGACCTCGGCGTTTCTTTTTTTTTTTTTTTTTTTTTGACCTCGGTGTTTCTAAGCGACAATTGTGGTGTTTCATGCAGTCCACCAACTACGCTAAGTTTATGAGACATTTTGGAGAACACCATCTCAAGAAGTCTGCTTGTGACTTAGTGGTCTGTCAATCCCTCACACATTTCATTTAAGCCTCACAGCCCAGAGGGGGAGTCTATTAGGGTTTTTCTGCTTGCAAGTATAAAAAATCCATTCACACTAGCTTAACAGAGGAGGGATGGTTGTGAATGAGGAAGGGAGGCAGGCAGACTGGCTGGCCCTTAGAACTCTAGAGCAATAAACAAGGCCAGATTTCACAGGATACTGGTGAGATCATAAGGCACTGGGTCAGAACATAGGCAGCCATGTCTGCTTCCCTCTTGTGCCCCTTTGACTTGCATTCTTTCACCCTCTCCCTATGGATGTACAACACCCCAGAGAAGCTAAAGAATCTGCCTCAGGTCTCTGGCCAGTAATGGGCAGACACAGTTGAAGGGCTAGCATCCCTGCTGTCTATCCTGCTGCAGTCAGGGCTGGACCTGGCTGACTCTGAGGCTCTAATAAGACAGGCTTGCTCTGAGGCACCTCCTGGAGATGGAAAGGCAGATCACAGGCCACTTCCCTGTAGTGTGGAGGGACATAGGGTCTTCAGAGTTGTGAAGGGAGTGAGTGATCACGTGGCCTTTGGTGTTACTCAGGGGTGATATCAACTTCTGAGCCACTATCTGTATGCTCCGGGATCTTGGGTAACTGACATGGTCTTACCTTCCCCACCCCCATCTCCCTCCCTCCCTCCTCCCTCCCTCTGTCCTTCCCTCCCTCCCTCCCTCTCCCCCACCCCCTCTTTTTCTCTCTTTCTCTTTCATCATTTGTCAGTAGAAAAATTAAAGAGTTGCATGGCCTTTGGGAGATAATACACCGAAGGTGAAGGTGTAGTACTTGGCACTTGCCACATTGTAAGTTCTAAATGAAAAGCAATTTCCTCCTTTTCTCCCTACTCCTCACTCTCTTTTCTCCACATTGAGGAAGCATGTGATCCAAAATAAGAGAAAAACAGTTGGTTTTCCCAATTCTATTACCTTAGCCTATATATTTAATGACACATTACCTACACTGTGATACTAGACAAATAGAGAAGGTTAATATAACCTGGGAGTATACCTTAGTTGATACATTCCTTGAGTAGCACTCACAAATCCCTGGGTTCAATGCTCATCTCCATATAGAACCAGACACGGGGTCACATGGCTCTAATTCTAGCACTCAGGAAGTAGAGTCAGGAAGGTCAGAAATCCAAGGTCGTCCTTGGCTACAGTGAGTTTGGGGGCAGCTTGGGCTATGGGACGAGAGAGAGAAAGAGAGAGAGAGAAAGAGAGAGAGAGAGAGAGAGAGGAGAAGAGAGAATATACACATACTTTACCCCAGAACATAATAGCAGCAGATGGTTGCTATACTATTCTGGGAATATTCATTTTGCTAAAGAGCAACCGAGTCTCCTAGCTAGATTACTGTGTATGGTTCCAGACTATGTCTGTGCTAAGAGTGTATGTGGCCTATATTAAAGTTTATATCACAATATGCAGCAGCTACAATATATTCCACAGCAGCTCTTATCAGATGATATGACAATACATAACCTTTATTGTGTATAGTAAAGACATGGGGCAAGTATGCACTCTACCTTGCTCACAACACTCCAATTCCACATCCCTTTTCGCCCTGCAGATGTTAGGTCTCCAGATAATTCACAGCAAGGCCTTCCCAGCACCTGCAATAGATCGTGGGCTCCTTGGATTGTCCTGACCTGATTTGTAATCATGTATATATGTGACTTTTTCTAATGTTGTCTCTACTTCCACACTGTAAACCTATTGTCAGGACTTTTGTCTGCCTTGTTCCCTGTCAAACCTGCCACAGTAGCTGACACAGAATGGGCCCTTTATCTCCATTTTCCGAATGAACAAATAAACTAAGCAGTGGCATGTAGTGATTGTGCTGCAACACAAAGCTAAAATCCCCAGAAGAGAGGAACTATGGCCAGAAGCTGTCAGCCTCCAACCCTGACTGTTTAATCGCATAGTGTTATGACGTGAATGCTCTTCTGACTTAACAGGATGACCTGCTGTTAGGACCTAATAGGTCCTGAATTTGCAGGCACCACTTTGTTATCTTGTAGAGCTCAGTACTTTTAAAGGCGTTTAGACATCACATTTAATCAGTACAACAGTTTGAAAAAGAAAAGTCAGTTTTTATTATATCCATTACAGAAAATGGGAAACTGAGCCCAAGAAGGTAGACAGCCACTGGCAAGGCTCCAGGCTTGCATCAGGGTCTCTCGGCTCTAACTCTTTTAATAGCCTTAGGTGGAAGCAGAGGATGCAAGTAGTTTTCTCTTTAGTCTCCAGGGGTTGCTGTCCTTGGGCATCACAAATTTCAACCCAAGCCTCAACTTTCTCCAGGCCTCTTAGAGAACTAAATGTAATAAAAGGCAACTTTCATTACCCAGTAGATGATCTGGGGGAAGGCTCTACTGGGAGAAGCATGGCTACCCCATGGATGAACCTGGAGAATAGTGATGCCAAGTGAAACAACCCACTTACAAGAAGACAAATACTATACAAATCTATGTATATGAGGTCCTTCATGTAGTCACTCAAATCACAGAGACAGAAAGCACCATGATGGTTCCCTGGGGCTCTGGGAAGGGGAGAAGAAGGAGTCACTGTGTATGGGTTAATAGGTCTAGAGTTTCAGCAGAGATGGGTGATAGAGATGATAGCAACACATCACGGGTGTTTAAAGCCATTGAACTATGTGCTTACCATGGTTAATATGGGGAAATTTGTTATATTATACTTTACCACATTAAAAACAAACAGCATGACTATTGATTTTGCAGTATAGATGTTTTCAAAGAGTTCTAAGAGTATCTGGCAACTCATGTCTTGAGGGATAGATACTGTAACTTCCAGCATCACAGCCAAGGAGCTGAGAGTAACTGTCAGCCATTGAGGTTGGGGGATCTTGGCAATCTGCATAGACTCAGTAAGCAATTGTCAATGAGTTGCAGAAAACAAGGTTTTCCATGCAGACTGAGGGACCTGCCCACTCTCCTTGCCACCTCCTTCATTCTCATAGCTTCCTTTCCAGGGAAGGCAGCCCTACCCGCCTTTGTACCCTGCCACATTCCTGAGCACTGGTAATGCCTTCCCTCTGAAAAACAGACCGTCCATCTCCATAGGACAACATGGAATTCTGTGTTGGGTTTGCATTTCTTAATTAGGTGTTTGTCATTGTGTATTCCATAGAGCCACGTATAAGTAAACAGTCATAGACCTCGGAATAAATTTATTGGTTTTATTTATGTTTCTGGGCATAAAAATCTATAATTACCAGGTACAGCCTCAGAATAACTGGTATTTAATGACAATTACTTTTTGTTACCATAGAAATGAGTCCAAAGTAGTTACCCATAATTTCTCATTTCCCAAACCTCACACATGCTGAATTGCAATATTACCATAGTAATTGCCTATTAGTCATCATAAAATACGCAGTTACCCAAAAGATAGCAGGATGCTGTGAAATTTCTCATCTCCTGAAGACCTCAGTGCGCCTTAGGAGTGCGGAGGTGGGGATGGAACAGACCTCCTTGGGTGGTACAGAAATGATTCTGCTTTATGCCCCAGACCTACTGCACATCCTGCGGTAGAATCAGACACTATAAGAGTTGGAAAATCTTGGGGTCAATATGTCTCTTGGCCCTGGAAATTCTACTGTAGCAAAGATGCTTCAGTACTTTATATCCAATCTCAGCTAGGTTTGTTGAGGATTTACTGGGTGTTAGTGACCTGTGCTGGTTCTTAAGAAAGCAGGAGAGAGAGAGAGAGAGAGAGAGAGTGTTGGTATGATAGCCATATTTTAAACAATGGAGAGCACTGGGGACACAGAGGCACTAAAGAATCCTAGGTTCCCTGGCCAAAAAGGTCACCCCCATTAGTGTACCCAGAAGAACAGCCCTTTATCTTTGACCTTGTGCTATACTGTCTCTTGAAGCTGGGAGAGCCTCCCTTTTTTCTGATTAGGGGTAACAAGGGAATTTTAAAGAATGGGGGACCTGGGGCTGGAAAGATGGCTCAACACTTAAGAGTACTCACTGCTCTTACAAAGGACCTAGATTTGGTTCCTGGGACCCACATGGTGGCTTACAACTACCTGTGACACCAATCCTAAGGGATTTGATACCTAAGTTCTTTCTGACCTTCATAGGCTCCTGCATACATATGGCAGAAATAATAAAGTCATATATGCTCATATATACACAGGTAAAAACGGTGTTTAAGTATGGGGGAAATCTTAAGAATTCAACAGACACAAAAGGGTACTAGAGATAACAGCAAAACAGCAGTAAATATAGTGAGGTTGAAATGCCAGGGGAAGTACTTCTAACACAGAGAAAGATAGACAGACACATACACAGACACTGTAACTGCTCTGCCTCTTTCATCTCAGACTCTAGAGAAGGAATTAAGGGCATATTAAGCTGTTTAAAATGGAATGGAACATAAAATCAACTGTATAGATTATAAACTAATGTTATGTTCTATTTGTTCTGAGTCAATATCAAAACTTCACTTTTTCCATTGAGCTAGAAATGGAAAACAATGCTCCATGGCAGGTCCACTGAGAGATCTGCAAGCTCCTCTTCCCTGTCTCCCCTACCTTTCCTGTCTTACAGCCTCATGAACAAATATATCTGGTACAGTGCCTTGCCCAGGGCAGGGGTCCCTCAGCAGCATCTTTGAAGGATACTGGCATGTCCCCCTGACTGTGGAATCTCAGGCACAATGACTCCTCACATTCTAAAGCATCAGCTGTACTGGTGCTCCCTCTGCCTTTTAGAGAGGTCTTCCTATTCAAGCTATCTGTCTCTGACTTCTAAAGGATCATTCAGGTCCAGATTAGTTTCTACACAGCATCCATTCAGTTGTCTGGAGATTGTGAGGCTTTGCTTTGTTTTCCTTTCTCACCAATGCCAGCTCCTGCTCTTTAGGTTGATGGGCTCTGAACCTTTCAACTTGTTGTACATAATCTCATACCCTGTCCTTCCTACTGTCCTCCAAACATATTCTAGATGTTTTGTCATTGTCTATCTTTGATGCATGGTGTCTATGACTGAATGCTGGTGATAATGGTGATAATGATGATAGCTAACTTGTACTATTTCTTCCAGATCTGGCACTATTCCAAGAATGTTGCATTTATTGTTTCATTTAACTATTAGCACAAGTGAACCATTACTTCCTATTGACATAAAAGGAAACTGAGGTACAATATCTAACTCCCACTAGCACACTGATCTAATTTGTGGAATAGGGCTGGGAAGGGTCTATCACAACCTCATTCTGGGACTCACACTCCTGACAGAGCCCATATGCACTTGACTTTTCTGTAGTGGATTTTCCTCCACCTAAATCTTTACCTATGTCCACTCCCTCACATTTATCTGGTTGAGTCACAACTCCCCCATCTTTTCATAGAGCCTTTTGAGAAGCCTGTGGTAGAGACAGGGTAGGAGTTATAAGACATAGATCATAGAGAAAGTAAAATAGCCCATTGACAGTTATAAGAGTCACATATTTCAGATACAACCAGAGCAAAGGCCAAGGCCAGACAGACCCTTATCTCTCAGACTCTCCTGCTTTATGTAACCTGAGTGATGATTTTATGGAGACTGAAAGGACACTTGGGCCCTTGGTATAATTGAGTGTCTAACCCACAAGTGTACACCGCCAAAACCAATTATTCAAATGAGCTTCCCAGCCAAGTTTCTCAGAAAAGGCCAGATGGCTAGATGTCTGTGGAGGCAGCTCCCCTCTCTGTCCTGCAAGCAGCAAGATCACATTTTGAAGTTGGAGTTTATAGCAAGTTGGTTTTTTATAACTGATTCTATAGTAAAGACCAGTCTCGGGTAGTAGCAACCAAGAATTAGTAGCTAGGGAGTCTAGAGGAGCAAAACAATGGCCTGAAATCAAGAATGTCATCATTTCTGGTCTTAGTCTCTAAACCATGCTCACCTAGCACAAGCTCTCAGTGTGAAATCTTTCTGTGGTGCACACTGATCATCAGAAGGTGCCTGAGTGCTTATCCTGAGCTAGTATCACCAAGCATCCTTCCATGTTCTTCTCATGTTCTTCCCTCCTGCATCTTCTCTTCTTTCAAAGGGCATTCAGCTGCCCATTCTTGCTGAGATCTGGCCTTGGCTGGCACTCTGCATTTGCTGAAGAAGCCTTTCCAACACATTTGCTCTTTCCTCTGCTTCTGTTTCTCCTCTGCCTCCCTACCTCCATTGCATCTACTTTCCCTCCTCCCTTTCCCCTCCTTTCCTCCCTCCTACCTTCTCTCCCTCCTTTCCTCCCTTCTTCTCTCCCTCTGCCTCTCCTTTCTTATCTTCCTTCCTTCCTTCCTTCCTTCCTTCCTTCCTTCCTTCCTTCCTTCCTCCCTTTCTTCTTCACCAAGCACATACTTGCTATCAAGCCTAGGAATGTGAGGCAGGCTTGGCCCATTCTGGGTTGAGAAGTCACATTCTCACATTTTAACTCCTGTGGGAATGTAGGATGGGGGCAGTCAGGGGGATGTCCTGAAGGACATCACTTGTGGGACAAGTCTTGAATGAAGGGTGAACATTGGCGAAGGAAGAGAGAAGTAACATATTCTGAAGGAATAACAGTGAGCAGTGTTGATAGTAGTGTGGAGCATTAGTTGAACCAACAGAGCTGTCAGATGCCATAGTCAGTGTCTGCTGTGTATCATACCACCGAAGCTAAAGAGATGATAGGTATCAGGCTTCTGCATTCATTCTCATCTTATTGCTCAATTTATAAGGAATGGAGGAACCAGAAAGGCAGAGAATGAAATACTAATTCTATTGTTGATGAAGAATTTGAAAGACATGGTCTGCATCTGTGGACCAAACTGGCTTCTATTTGGATTTATCCCAAAATTCAACATCCCATGAGCCACAAGTAGAGGAGAAAATAAACACCTTCCAGAAAGCACACCATGTAGTAAAGGGCAGACCAATTTGGAACTTTCCTGCAGGGCTCCATATTCATATCCAAAAACTTCCAAAAACCAACATGCTGAGAACTGAGGGTAGAGCTTGGTGATAGAACACTTGCCTATTACCCAGGTTCAGCCCCAGAACCACACACACACAAAAAGCAAACTCAAGACATAATGCCAATCTCAAAACAAAATGCCAAACACTCCTGAGGAGGCTAGGCCCAACAAGCTCAGTTCCTTGGTTAGCCAATCAGACAAGTTCATCCCTTCCCACAGGAACGAGTAACAATGGGGTGGTTAGGAAGAACCTTTCCTCTGATGCAGGAAATGAAAGTCACTGTTGAGATTGAGGGAAGTGTGAGTTTGGATGGGAGTGTACCATTCAAAACTGCCCTAAATCAATGAAGGAGATCCTTATCTCCCATCTCATTGCAGAGAAAGGAGCTGATATGCTCAGAGGAATTATATCTCTTGTGTATGGTCCCTGGAGATTACTAAAGATCAAGGAATAAAACCCAGGCACTTACTAGGAGCCACGACTCTGGTACCTGGGGCTGGGACCTTAAGTGATAAAGACCCTCAGAGAGTGAAGTGTGGGGCGTACACCTTTTTAAAGCTGTGGCCTGTATGTACTGGACTGTTCATGTACCATGCAAAAGGCACCAGCTAGGAGGACAGCAGAAGCTCAGGAGATGTTTGAGCTTATTAAGCCTTGAGACTCAATGGGAACTTTATCAGTCATTATATCAAGGGTCTCCCTTCTGCAATTAGCTTATATTATGCTTACTTTGCATGGTATACAGATTGGTGGCACAGGGTAAGAAGTGAGGACCAGACTGTCCAGGACCCTAAACATCAGACCTTGAAAACTGTTAATAGGT
Source organism: Grammomys surdaster (assembly GCF_004785775.1). Taxonomy (NCBI): domain Eukaryota; kingdom Metazoa; phylum Chordata; class Mammalia; order Rodentia; family Muridae; genus Grammomys; species Grammomys surdaster. The sequence goes on along the minus strand of NW_021604579.1, from coordinate 7,626,153 downwards.
GTGTAACACAAACCTCAAACTAGATGTTATCCTCAGCTTCTTACAGGGACTGTGCCAGTTGATCCTCAGAGAAACCCTCTGAGGAGGGAAAATCCTCACTTTCCCGTTTAGGGAAAGTCTAACCACAAAGGTAACAGACAAGCTAATATTTTCTCAGGCAACCAGTTCCTATGTCCATATTTGGATTCCAGATCCTTAGAACAGGTCGCGAGGACTTGCCAGCTCATATATGGGAAAGACGTGAAGGACATCTTCCTCCTCCTATTTCTTCAGTCCCATTTCACCTATGAAATTGCAGTTGCTAAATCCTAGTTTCAATTTAATTCCTAGCAAATTCAAGGCTAGTGAGCTCCTTAAGAAAATGTCACCCCTCAGGATAAAAAGATAAAAAAGAGTAAACCCGTTATCAATGTTTTTATGGAGAGAAAAGCTATCACCTTGATTCTGAAATAAACTTTCAAACCTACTCTCACATAGCCCATGACCTTGCCATGTCCCATCTTCACTGTTGACTTCAGGCTCCCTGTCTGTGAGTGTATGGATAAGAATTGATATAATTTTGAGTTCTCATAGGTGGTGACTAGCTCTGAGAGTATGTTAGGTTGCAATGCTGGGAAATCCCTGAAGCCCAGTGTGTTGTTTCCAAGCAGGAGACAGGAGAGAGGGAGAAGAGACCCCTGGAATCCATGCTCTGCATAGGAAAAGAAGAGTTACATTCTTGCACAAGCTTTGCCTGGGAAGATGTAAACAGATCCAGTTCCACCAATAAGGCACCAAAGACTGATCAATGTAATGATTCCATCATGGTTGAACTTGGTCAACCAAAACAGAAGAACCACCAAAAAGTCTCATCCTATCATGGATAATGACTTCTTCAGGGCTGTGGAGATAGAATCTTCCATCTGGGGAAACTTCTACAGTCTGTACTCTGGTATCTCCTTGAGACCACAAGATCACATGTAGTGGGAGCAAAGCTACATATAGCTGGCAGGGTGGTTCAGGAGGTAGTGGCTGAAATCTCAGGTAAGGGGCTAATGACCTCTTTCTATGAAGAAACACTAAGTGATCCAATTTTGAGGGTCTCTTGCAAGCAGTCTCAACCACTCTGATGATGAAAGTGATGCTGTTATGCTTGGAGGATAGCATCTGCAAGGCCTGAAAGCAAAGCTCTTCCTTGTCTACTAGGAATACATGGTAGGAGGAAAAAGCCCCTGAAAGCCTGGGGTTGGAAAGGATCTCTTTTTCTAGGCATTATCTGAGCAGTTCCTTCTTCCAGCTTACTTTGATTTAAAAAAAAGGGGGGGGGCCACTGTTGAAGAATGAAGGCCTTCCCTCAACTCAAAGGCAAGAAGCCAGAGTTCTGATTTTGCTACTAAGCAGTAGAGGGTGAGGACTCATATAGATAAGCTGTTTGTACACTGCACAAAAGTTCTTGTCAGGGAGGCTGAGATTCTACTCCCAGTTCAAAGTCTTACTAACGTGTCGTGTCACAATTTACCTAAAAGAGACTTCAGACTGCACCTTGTCAGGCTGGAAGGCATGCCTGTAAACACTCATCTACAGACACCTCCACACTAGTTTCTTATTGGGAACTTAGTTTCCCCGTTTACAAACAAGATGGTGGAGCATAAGACAGGAGGACACGAAGTTGAAGTGGGGAGATAAGGGTGGAATGGGGGAGAGAAAGAAGAGAAGCAGGACAAATATGATCAAAATACAGAATACAAAATTCTCAAAGAATTAACAAAGATGCATTTAAAATAAGATTGTTGAACTCACCGTCGTCCTTTCACCTGGGAGACAGTCAATTAGGATCTCTCCTGACTCCCAAGACTACTTCAAAAGAGTCAAACAAAGGCCTAAAACTTAACATTGGTGCTGGTGGACTGGGTTCACATCCTGCTGCTGTTATCTGTCCTTGTTGGACCACGGATAAACTCCTTAGCCATCTGAGCATCTACTTACAGGCTCCTCTGAGCATCAGCTGTGTGGAGACTCTGCTGTCAGGGCACCTCAGGGTGGGGTCAAGTACATTCTCTTTCCTTCTAGCTTTTTGAACATGTTTTAACGAACAGATGAATTTGTGCAGTCCTGTCCAGCAGGGCATTAAACAGCGGTCCGGGGAGGTCACCTGAAAGAGAAGATGGAGGAAACAGGTGAACACAAGGAACATGGCTTGTCTATAGGCTGATCAAACCGTAATTTTTACTTTTGCACACACAGGTTATATAAACAAAAAGGCAGGATGTGGGGAAGGGGATGACGCAGAAGCGTAGGTGTTCAGGGGAGTACAGATCTCTTCCAGAACAGAGTGTCAGGTGGGTGAAGGTTCAGGGGACAGACCACTATGACTCCACCTATGATTCACTTGTCTTTATCTAAGTTGGTACTATCCACCAAGGTTACCTATCTTACAAGGCCTATGAGTAGCCAGGTTTGGCAGTCTTCCACCAAAGCTGTTAGTTTACAATAACTCCCAGCTATCTGTTTCAGTGTTTTTCCACAGAGACCCAAGACTTGATGCTAGCAGGCATGTATGTCAGGCCTATTGCTGATTTTAGGTGTATGGCTGATTTTAGGCCTTCAGTGTATAAGCAGGGCTGCTCCCAACAGTGCAGAGTCACAAAGCTACTTAGTGGAAAACCTAGGACTTAAACATACATCTTTCTGATTTTGAAAGCCATGTTCTTATCCATCTTCAGAGGATTCTGAAGTCTTAGTTGGGGTTTCTGTTGCTGTGATGAAACTCCATGAACAAAAAAAGCAAGTTGAGGAAGAAAGGGTTTATTTAGCTTACATTTCCCCAGTACTCACTGTTCATCGTCAAAGGAGATTAGGACAGGAATTCAAATAGGGCAGGAGCCTGGAGACAGGAGCTGATGTAGAGGCCATGGAGAAGTGCCCCTTACTGGCTTGCTCCCAATGGCTTCCTCTGCCTGATTTTTTACAGAGCCCAGGACCACCAACAAAGGGATGGCATCACCTCAATTGGATGGGTCCTCCCCATCAATTACTAATCGAGAAAATGAAAGCAGGCTTGCCCACAGCCCAGTCTTATGGAGACATTTTCTTAATCGAGGTACCCTCCTCTCCGCTGACTTAATCATGAGTGAGGTTGACATGAACCTATCCAGCACAGCCATCCTGATCACAGTGCTAATCTAGGAAGAGATGGGAGGGAAATGCTGCAATACCTTGGTGTGGTGATGAGTAGATGTGTTATGATTCTTCCTATCTGGCATGAAGGGCACTGCATTTATCTGTAGCACAGCAGAGCACAGCCCACTTGCTAAACACTTTTCAGGGGCTGTTGATGACAGATTGTCTGGCATTCTGACACTGGCCAATCAATAGAGCTAGAAGTTGCCTTAGGCCAAGGGCAATTGAATTCCAACCTTTTGTGGCTTTAAATAAAGCAATATTTATTTTGCTTTTGGTGCAAATATACTTAATCCAATACAACTCATTGGTAATGCTGAAAAACTGCTGTGTTTGGGGGACAATTGCATTCATGTCCCATACATCTTTGCTTGTCAATGTCAATGCTCCCAGGAGTATGCAGCCTCATGGTATTCAGAAGACTGATTGGAGCGACTACACTACTTTTTTCTCTATGTTTTAAAAAGAAATGCAAAGGAAATCAGAAAGAGGGGAATTTAAATCATTGCTAGTTCTGGCTGTCATCATTGCAACAAGGAGGAGGCGCAGTACCCTTCGCAAGATAGAACAATTTATTTGCTACTTGTGTGACATTCTTTGGAACCAGTGTGTTTCTGATGCTGGACAAAGAAGGAAGTAAGAAGGACAAGAAGAGATTAATGAGGAGGACAATGTTTCTTTCACAGATCACATAGTCTCACTCAAATAGACAGTGGGACCTCAAAGCCAGTTTGTGGGCCATGTGGCATCAACAAGATCTGGCTTGAATCCATCTCTATATCCTAGTCATCAAGTGACCTTCTCAAGGTCAAAACTTCCTGGATTTTTCTTTCCTTGCTTATAAACAAGGATGAGTAATACCTACTTGCTTGACTGCTGTGGGTGTGGTCACTATTTAACAGACACGTGTATTCAAACTATGGTCATTTTTCACTTCAGAAGAAAGATCTGGTCTGAGAAATGTGATAGGCAGTTTTGCCAGGGTGCAAGCATTCTAGAGTGTACTTGTACAAACAAAGGCATCAGTGAAGTCCATCACTGAGTGAAGCACTGTTATATTGCTCATGACTCCATGTAAAAAACTGCCTAGGCCTGTTTATAGACATGCAGAGCATTTGTTCATACACTTATGAATCTTTTCATTCATTCAATACTTATATCAAAACTCCATGACACTTAGACAGAGTTGATTATGTTGGATTGGGGAGTGACATCACTTCAAGAACATGGACATTATCCCTGCCCTCATACAGCTAACTCACAGATTGGAAGAAGAAAGAAAAAGATACTCAATAGTGTTTCCAACTCAACAGCAAGAAATAATGTAGTATAAAGTTACCTGACCTTCGTATATTTTCATTTCTAGGATTGTTCTAATGTCAGCTGTTTTATTCCACTGGTATAAATCATGAATCTCCCCTATGTCAGAACATAGGTCTAAATTCTGAACTCATGATGAAAATTAATGTTAAAAATTACCAGACTAGAAAAACACCAAAAAGACAGGATTTTCATCCTGTGACTATAAACTGGCAACTGGGGGTGGAGGGTGGGACTGTGTAAGGGTATCCTGGTTCATGGCTGGGCATAGGCCTGGAACCCCAAGACTCCAAGGGAGAAACAGCAGGTGTTTGGCACTTCCCCAGAACCCAGAGTTCCGACACAGTCTCATCTCCATGGACCTACATTGATCAGTCACGTAGGCCATTTTAGCCCCTCCCAAAGTGCACAGGTAGAGGGTGTGACTACAGGCCTCAGGCCCTAGGGATTTACATACTAATAAAGGCCAGAGGGTAGAGCAAATTAAGCATTCTTCCCAGAACCTCCCCCTTTCTCCCTCCCTATTTAACTCAGGTCTGCCCTGAGTTTCAGGGTGGTACATCCAGATCCATCCACCACCAGCCGTGAAAATAAACCCTTTTGGAACTATGGACATTCTCATGTCTTTGGGGCCTGCCACAACCAAAGCCTCCAGCCTCTGGAACCTTAGATGTTTCTCCTGTATGTGGGACCCACCATCGTGGAAAGTCTCCAGGACCACTGCCTCGGTATTTTTCCCACAAGGAGAGGGTGAGAAGACATCTTCTCCATCACCCTATCTTCAGAAAAGAGTCTGAACCATGAGCCTTGACTGCCTAGCCCCTATAGACAGAAAGAGACACAGAAGAACACACCTCTTTCTAGCTTTACATGGCCATGCTTTCTACCTGGGATACTCTCTTGTGCTTTGACTATCATGTTTGAGTTCTATGAATGTCGCCAATCTTGAGAAATGCATACAATTAATGTTAAGACAGTGGTAACCAACTGCAAGCTTTAAAAATTATGTCAGTCAGCAAGATGGCTCAGAACATAAACGTGCTTGATGCACAAGCCTGTAACCATAATCCCCAGAACACACGTAGAGGTGCACAAAGGAAAGTAACTCCACAAAGTTGTCTTTTAACCTCTGTATTCATGCTGTGATACACACATACACATCCCCCCCCTCACACACACACATAAACAAATAAATGTAAATTTTAAAAAGAAGCTTACATTAAAACAAACAAAAGAAAAGAAACAGATGATGCCAACCTGTTTCTTACAATAGGAATCTTTGTAATTTGAATAAACTGTACTGGAAATAATTATTTCCTTCAAGGTCCCTGACTCTGAGACTCAGTTATTCACACTTTAGGATCATGTTGTGAAAGATACTTCTATGGGTGGAGTATAACTTGCTTAGTTTACAAAGAACACAAAACTCGGGTAGAGGAGGTGACTTTCCCAAGATGACAGAGACAGCAGAGGTGTATTTTGTACCCTGTCCCCTAGCCAGGTCTTATGCGTCTTTATTAAGATGTTTTGCTCTGGGAACGTGCAACTCCTAGGACACTCCTTGCCATCAAAAGTTCTTCAAAGGTCAGCCCAAAAAGTGCCTGTGCAGATCCAGCTCCCCGACGAGGGTCACTAGGGGCCACAGGGATCACATGCTCTGTCATCTAAGGCATTCTAGGGTCCCTAAGGACTGAAGTTGCCTTTGAGTCAGGAGTCATTCTGTTTCCATTAATAGGGTGGGTCAGGAAGAGGAGGTGTTAATATCTCCCAACTCTAGTGCTCCTCTTCCAGGTTTTCTTTTTAAAGATTTGTTTGTTTTTAAGTTTATGTATATGTGAATGTATCAGTGTGCATTTATACAGTGTGTGCATAGGTGTTCATGGAAGATGAACAGATGTTCAAAAGAGGATGGCATGTTCTCTAGAGCTATCTCTCCAGCCTCTTTATTCAGTTTTGAATCTAACTCTTTTTTTTTTTTTTAAATCAAGGAGACACTCTGGAAGCAGCATTGGGGGAAAAAAAACCCACACGGCTCAGGACTAGGATTCTAGTGCAGGCCCTAAAGAATATTGGTGTATGGCTTCTATGAAATAGCTTGTCTTCTGTGGCCCTTAATAGTCTTACTTGGAAAATAGAGCCAACCTACATTGGCTGGATTCATAAGTGGTATAACATACAAGATTGGAAATGTCTGTTCAATAATCATTTCTCAGTGTTTATCACAACATAGACTCCTTGTCAGACGCAAAAATATAAGCAACTGATGATCTAATAGAATATAGTCAGCACTGACTGTCTTGTAATGTCATCCTGCTAGAGAAGTAATATTGCTGTGAGGGCAAAGAGAAAGCAGCTACCTCATATTTATAGGGAGTGTAGATTTCTCCCTGTTGTCATTGGGTATCATTTATTCTAGTTCACTCAGTACTGGGGGTTTTACCGGGGCATTTGTATACATTAATTAGTTCATGTACATAATCCAGAAGGTCAGGGTTATTATCCTCATTATACCTATGATAAGACAGAAGCTCAAAGGGTATTTAAAAGGAGATTTTGTAAAGGTCACAGCCGATAAGGTAGACAGCCAAAACTTAAACCCAGTTATGAGTACCAAAGCCCCCAATCTCCACCATATAGCCTCTCTGTTCTGTGTAGCTCCTGAGCCAGGGCTGAGCCTGATATAAGAACTCACTGGGAGAATATTCAAATAGAATAGCCATCTAAAATAGGCTAGAGTGGGGCATTGTGGGTTCTAGGTCATAGGAGTATCCTAGAACAAGCTGGTGGCCTGGGTGTGACACTGTTGAGAACAGAGAACAGGCACACAACTAAACAGCACTGAAGAGAAATGGGTTACAGTTAAGTACTGTTACTAATGGTTTGTTCCTTTCCAAATTGCTACATGTTCACTAAGGGCTGAGAGAGCTTGGTGCGCACAGCAATCAGGTCATCCATGTTCTTGGTGACTAGAAATCAAGGAATTGATAATACAGGATCTTCCTAGAATTTCCAATTAATTATCCCAAAGGACCAAATGGTTAGGAATACATTCAGCCCAAGTAATAAGGATTGTCTCCAACTCCTTAAGCAGAAAAGGTACACACAGGGAAGGACTTACAGCACCAAACAGATGCTAGAGTTCAGCTTGAAACCCCAGGAAGACGAATGGAGTCAAGTGACATGGACCCCTGGGAGGTCTCAGAGACTGAGCCCCCAACCAAAGAATATGCACGGATTGGAACAGGGCCCCAGGCACAAAGGTAGCAGATATGCAGCTCAGTCTCCATGTGGGTCCCCTAACAACAGAGCAGAGTCATGGCTTCCAGTAGTCTCTCTCCCCATCTCCTGTCTCCTACCTCCTTCTATGGATTCTCTATCAGTACCTCTTTACCATGTGCTATGAATCAGTCAAAGCAAATTATCCTCAATTCCTTCAAATCCTGAGTGGTTTCATATTCCCTTTTTGGCTTATGCATTTCCTTCTGCCCTCAACATTGGGAAAAATTCCACTCCTTCAACAAATCATTTCACATGGCTTCTTCTTACTGAGACCTTCCTCCACATTTCTCTCCAGATGTGAGCATAACAAGCATTAGTTATACTCCTTCTGTGACTATTTAAAGGATAGGATGAAACCGTTATTGTTTGTCTCCCCATCTCCTTCTCAAATACCTTAAAAGAGAGGAAGGTTTCCAATGGAGTTTTATTTATTCCCAAGAAGGATGATGGGAGGGGGCGGGGGAGAATGTGCATTTCATAAGCAAATTGAGAGTAAAATTTTACTGCGTATGGGAAGTAGAGAGAGAACACAGTTGTTAAACTTATACTAAAGGGGCAGCATGCTAAGGAAGGAAAAGAATGCACATTGTAATGCAGAGACAGATGATGCCGATTTGGATAATATTCATGTGAACATGGATAAAGATCTGCAAAAATCAGAATTTTATTTTTTAAGCAATGGGAAGCTGTACATGAATCTTAATAAGAAGGTAAGATAGTCAGCTAGCTCTGTGAGAGTTATTTATTCTGGGACCAACACGGTGAACTGGACAATATCACAGCAATTATTTGAAGTGTAAGCAAGCAGAATGGTTTTGGAAGTTGTTCTGTAGCCTGTTCTATACTGGAGAATGTGTATGCTGTCTGGGGGGCAGAGAGAGTACCTGGAGAATGTGCTCCTACTCATTTTCAAGCAGGGCTTAAACAAACATGGAGGAATTTTTAAAAAAGGGGGGAGAGGTAGAGCCAGGGTCATAATTATGCTTGCCCCAGTGGCATGATTAAGGCAGAGTGTAGGGAAGATAGCTTAGGTAGGCATCATGTTCCAGGTGACACTGAAGCAAAGACTGAAATAAGCCAGACAGTGAGTCACTCAGGAACCCAGACAAGCATCTCAGCAAAGTAACATCCTGGCACTGTCCTTAAGGAAGGAAATGCCTGCTGTGTGGGAAGAACATGAGAGGGGCAGTATCTGGTACAAAGTAAGCAAGAGGATGGTTGAAGCAGCTGACACCAAAAAGGCTAATGTGGTAGATGGTGGGGGGCCCCAAAGCCTATTATAAAGACCTGGGCTTTCAGGCCCTAGGTAACAAGGAGTCACTGCACTAGAGGAGAGGTCTGACTTATGTAAGAAGAAGATGTGACCATTGTGTGAAAGATTGGAGTGGAAGGAGGTAAGAATGGAAACAAGAAGACCAAGCTCAGATGGTCTCAATAGAAGGGATAAAAAAAAAAATAGTGGTACATTTTGGAGACAATAGATTGGCAGTAGGTATGAAACACAAAGGAATAATGGGGACACTTGCGAATGCCAGTGGTTCTGGCCTGATCATTTCTTTGCCTACACTGGGTAATGTGCCTGTGTCCAGAAGGATCAAAGTGGGACTGTGCCACGGGAATAATTTTGAACCTCTCTGTAGTTCTGTGTCTTTGTCTATAAGTTTGGAATTATAATATAAATGATCTCAAAGATTATAGTGCTAAATTAGTAAATCCTACTATACTGCTTACAATTCTCTCTGGGAGACAATAAGTGACAGGTCAGTGGCTTCCCCTCTCTTTAGCTGTATTGGGAATGTGGGAAGCTCAGCCTGTCCCATCTGTACTGACTCTCAGTCTGGACTTTGTCTAGGTGCTCTCTGATGGGGTTTGACCTGAATCGTCACTGGCTGGATCCCTCTCCATGGGCCCATCCCACCCTGCATGGAGTGAAACAGCTCATCATCAAGATGTACAATGACCCAGTGAGTAGTAGGATGCCCTCAGCAGCTGCTGGCTGCTGGCCACATCTGGGAATGGAAGATTGCATGAGGAAGTCCTCAGGCGGCTCTAAATTAGGGTTACACGAGCAAAATCAGGACGATACTAAGCATGAACATGTCTGAATTTTACAGACCCAGTACCTTCTCCCAATCCTATCTTTTCCCCACCACTCAAATATCAGCTCATCTCGGATGTGGCAGCATCAAGAAGTGGGGGAAATACATGGGAGCACATCTTTACTTGTCAAGGCTCCTAGATGATAAGTCAAATAAATGCAACTTGAATTAGTATAAGGAAAATAGAGAGTCCAATGGAATACCAGTGGTATTTAACAGATGTGAAGAGTGTAGAATTGGCCTACTTCATACATCGGGAGCATGGCTGTCATGTGTTGTGCCAGATGAGTTTCACTTCTGCCTCGACTTGTTCTCATTTTCCAGTCCTAAAAAGCTAACCTAGTTTGGAGGACACTTGCACCTCTGGACAATGGGGTGGCCAAAGAAGCATGAGTATATACAGATGACACAGACGTCGGGCCCATGTGGTGTGAGTTGGGGCTCTGGTCCTGGAGAAGAGGGCCTTCTGTTCTGGAAGAAAGAAGGGGAACATATAGACAGATCCACACTGTGTTTTCTCAGATAAGCAAGTTGTTGCCAGCAAAAACCAGAGAAGATACTGTGGATTTATAGTGTAGAGAAGGAGACAGATGAGATTCATTCTTTCTGAAGAGCTATCAGCAAGAGGGTATAGCTGCTCTTTGTGCTCAGGGGTGATAGCATTCATGGCAGGGGTAGGGCCACAGGGAAATAGAACACTGTAGCAAGTTACAGCTGTCTCAGGATGGAGCATGTGACCTGGGAGCTTTCCTTTACTGAAAGTGCTCAATGGGAAGCAAAGCTGCACTATTCAAAATAGGGGAAACTCAATTTTTTGGATGCCATTCCAGTAAAATCACACTCAAGTCCTTCCCAGACATGATGATTGCAACTTTGATGTTCCCTTAAGTGCATACCAAGTGACAGATGGTGATAGGTAAGGCAAGTTTCCAGAGTTGAGGTACTTCAGAGACACACCAGAGTGCCCTATTCTGCTTACTCTGCTGAAGGTGCCAATAAAAATGCATCTAATGAGGCATAAATATGAGCATAAAGATAAACGAACACATTAGTGCAAAGATCAGTGCAAAAGTAGGACTTCAGGTACAGCACTGTTGCCTTGATTTTATAACTAGCGTTTTCTTTTAAAGCATCGTTTTGCTATTTTTGTGTGGGAGGAGGTGGAAGGACATGGACATTTGCCACAGCGTGCACATGGTGGTCAGAGGACAATATGCATGAGTCAGGTCTTCCTTCCACTATCTGGGTACCGGATAGTCCAATTCAGACTTGAGGGCAAGTGCCTTTACCCACTTAGCCATCCCACTGGCCCCAGATACCATTTTGATTGTAGGTGTGATTTCTTTCCTGGTGTCATAGTTTGAATATGCTTGGCCCAGGGAGTGGCACTATTTGGAGGTGTGGCCTTGTTGGAGTAAGTGTGTCATTGTGAGCATTTAAGACCTTCATCCTAGCTGCCTGGAAGTCAGTATTCTGCTAGCAGCCTTTAGATGAAGATATAGAACTCTCAGCTTCTCCTGCACCGTGCTGCCTGGATGCTGCCATGTTCTTGTCTTGTTGATAATGAACTGAGCATCTGAAACTGTAAGCTATCCCCAATTAAATGTTTTCCTTATAAAAGTTGTCTTGGTAATGGTGTCTGCTCACAACAGTAAAATCCTAACCAAGACACCTAGGTTCTTTGTTAGCCCATTTTCTGTGTCAGGGCTTACACTGCCTCAAATTCAGTGTATGATTTCCTTCTTTAGCTCATCCTTGGCACAGTTGGAAACCAGCTGTGCACATTCAACCCTTTCTTATTTTGCATTCTCCAGGATGTCCTGTATACATACTTTTCAGAAAGGAGAGCTGCATTGTATTTTCTCAGAAAGCACCTGTAATCTAAAGAGTTCTCCCCAGGCTTCTGTGCTGGTTCTTGTCTCCCCAGTAGAATTTCATAAAAATATTCAGCAACTTCTTGTTGAATTGGTTTGAGTTGAATATGACACACTCAATTGTGCCCAGTGAAATATTGTTTGTAGAAAAGATGGCATAACAAGGCATGAAAGACTAAATTCTGGGTCAGTAGATGCAAAAAAAAAAAAAAGTGGGATCACTGGACAAAGAGGTGTTTTAGATGAGTCCAAAGGAAAGAGCTAGTGGAGAGGAAGCCGAGGGGAAGGAACTGCTTTGGTTAATGTTGTATTGCTGTGAAGCGACACCATGATCACAGCAATTCTTTTTTTTTTTTTTCTTTTTTTTTTCTTTTTTTTTTTAAATTTCTTTTTTTTTTTTGAACATGAAATGCTTTTTTATAGCATGTTTTACAAGGGGAGGGGGTAAGAGGGTCCAGGTGGTGGAAAAGTACAAAATCTTCTTGGCCTGTGCCTTGAAACATGTCATGGTCTATATGGTACACTGCCTTGAATTATGATCTACCTGCAGTTCTTCAGAAGATATGGTACACTGCTTGAGTTATGGTCTCCCTGCTATTCTTAAGAAGACATGGTACTCTGCTTTGAGTCTATCTGCAGTTGCTAAGCAGGATCTTGCAGCTGCCAAGCTTCAGAGGACATTGATCACAGCAATTCTTATAAAAGAAACATTTAATTGGGACCAGTTTACAGTTTCAGAGTCCACTTTCATCTTGACAGGAAGCATGGCAGCTCACATGGTACTGGAGAAGTAGCTGAGAGTTCTGCATCTGTATCTGCAGGCAACAGGAAGAGAGAGCCACTGGGGCTAATTGGGCTTCTGAAACCTCAAACCCTACCCTCAGTGAAACACTTACTCCAACAAGGACACACCTACTCCAACAAGACCACACCTCCTTAAAGATCCACTCTCTAAGTATTTAAATTTATGAAACAATGAGGGCCATTCTTATTTAAACCACAGGGACCCAAGGAAAGCAGCTGAGATTACTAAAAGGGAAGAGAGGAACCTGCTATAGCTATGCTATCGTCATTAGAAGCTATTGATTTGCTCACAAATGACTAGATATTCATTTGTGTTCTAAAACATAGGTTAAGCAAAACTGAACTGTAGAGATATTAGGACATTGCTAATGGCACATATTGACTTGACTTGTCATTGCTGTTTAGCTGTCAAGAAGTATGCTTGGTTGCCAAGACAACAGTATAAGCTACCTTCTTCCAGAAGCTCACACCTTTCTGCCCGAAACAAGGGCATTAATAAAAACTCAAGCTGATTCCAAACAGGATCCCTGATGTCACTGTCTTCTCTGTTCCCTTCATCCTCATTGCCTTTTTGTGGGGTGAACCACTTAATACAGCATGCATTTTTTTCTCTCTAAACTTCCCTAACTCTGAAGTGTGGGAACATCCAGGCTATTCTGTGCTCATAAGATGCCAACCAGATTATCCCTTTGTGATGGGAGCAGATCCGAGGCTTAGTCTTTGACTCTGTTCTTTTCTCCCTTCTTTCCACAAATATTTATAGACCACATTTCTATATTCCAGGCACTGTATTTCTGATAGCATGAAAACTCTAAATTTTGCAATGTTGTAGGGAAATAGACATTAAATAAGTAAATGCATATTTCAATCATGTCAGTGTTCTTTAGCAACAATAAAGACTTACTAAGCAGGGTAAAAGCAGAATGCTCCTAAGCCTTGGCCTTACTGGGCGCAGCTCTGCTGTCCTACAATGTTTTTAAGAATGCCTTTGGTACTTTTAAATGATAAATTATACATTCTCTTTTGTTAAACGCCTACTAAGGTACATAGTACACTACGGATGTGTGCCACCTTGTATAGTACTGATGTGTAGCAGATTTAGGTTCACAGTCTGAATGAGATCTACAGGCACCTTTATGTCCAGCTGCAAACATTGCAGAGCCCAGAAGTATATGTGCTAATGCCATGAAATGTATTTTTGCTCCTAACCTTCAGTGTCTTATATATGTATACATACATATAACTGCTTGGTGCCAAGATGCTGAACTATATGAACTGTTAGGAAAGCTCCTATTTTCTTGTTCTTCTCTTGACTATTACCTCACTTCTCCCTCCTCCCTCCCTCCCTTCTTCCTTCCTTCCTTCCTTCCTTCCTTCCTTTCTTTCTTCTTTCCTTCTTCCTTTCTTTCCTTCCTTGCTTCCTTCCTCTACTGGCACTGTCTTGATATGTACTCTAGACTGGCATTAAACATATAATTTTTCTTTCCTAACCTTCTGAGAGCTGGGATCCATTAGGTGTGTATACTCTATCCAGCCAGGCTTGGTTCTAAGCCACCCTGAATCTGGTAGCTTTGCACAGAGTTCTGGTGACCTTTGCTCAGAGAATCAACAGAACCATCTGAGATCAGAGCATCGCTCTTATGCCACTGCTGTGCAGGTGCCCATCATTTGCTCCACATTCCTGCTGGAGGAGATGCCCCACTGCACCCCCATGGAGACAGACTTCATAGGCAGTTGTTCTAAGTAGCTTTTATGACAAGAGGTAGAGAGGATTAGAGGCAACACTAGATTGATGAAGGAAAGATACCCAGGGAGAGGAGAGCTTTCAGGCCAGAGAACACCAGAGTCTGCATCTGCCTGGACTGGGAGCAAACTCAGAGACTGACCTGGAGGTAGACAGAAGAACAAAGAGAGAGCTGTGTGACTGGAGCAATGTGGACTTCATTTTTGTGGGGGTTTAAGCAGAGGAGGGATAGAACCTCTATTTTAGAAGAACCCCTCTGGGGAGGATGATGTCTTTTTTTTTTTTCAACCTTAGTCTTCTCTGGAAAATAGCTTCTTTGTGCTCTCAAGAACCACTTCCCAGAAGATTTCACCTCAGTGATGCTGCTCTCTTCTTTTTATTTTTTTTATTTTTTTATTTTTTTTTTATTATTTTTTTAACTTTTTTTTCTTTTTTTTATTGGATGTTTTATTTACATTTCCTATGTTGTCCCCTTACCCTATCCCCCACCCACCCCGGAACCCCCAATCTCCTCACCCCTCCTCCTCCTTCTCTGTGGATGTAACCTCTATCTACCCCCCCCCACTCCCACCTCCCCACCCTCAAAATTCCCACACCCTGGGGCATCCAGCCTTCATGAGGTCAAAGTTCTCTTCTTCCACCTATGCCCAGCAGGGCCCTCCACTTTTACATATTCAGCTGAAGCCCTGGATCCCCCCCTAAGTGCTCCCAGGCTGGTGGTTTAGACCCTGGGAGCTGTGGTTGGTTGGTATTGTTGCTCTCCTCATGGTGCCACAAACCCTTTCAGCTCCTTCAGTCTTCACTCTAACTCCTCTATTGAGAACCCCATGATCAGTTCAATGGCTAGTTGTGAGCATCTGCCTCTGAATATGTCAGACTCTTGAAGACCTCTGAGGAGATATCCATATCAGGCTCTTATCAGCATGCACTTCCTGACTTCCACATCAGCATCTACCTTTGGTGATTGCACATGGGATAGATACTCAGGTGGAGTGGTCTTCAGACGGCTCCTCCTTCAGTTTCTGTCCCTCACTTTGTCTCCATATTTGCTCCCTTGAGTATTTTGTTGCTCCTTCTAAGAAGGACCGAATCACCCCCACTTGGTCTTCCTTCTTTATGGCTTCATGTGGCCTGTGAGTTGCATCTTGGGCATTTCAAGGTTCTGAGCTAATATCCAATAATCAGTGAGTGAATACCATGTGTGCTCTTTTGTGATTGGCTTACCTCACTCAGGATGATAATTTCTAGTTCCATCCATTTACCTAGGAACCTCTCGAATTCATTGTTTTTAATAGCTGAGTAATACTCCATTGTGTAAATATACCACATTTTTTTAATCCATTCCTCAGTTGAAGGACATCTGGGTTCTTTCCAGCTCCTGGCTATTATAAATAAGGCTGCTATGAACATAGTTGAGCATATGTCCTTATTATATGTTTGAGCATCTTCTGGGTATATGCCTAGGAGTGGTATAGCTGGATCCTCGGGTAATGCTATGTCCAATTTTCTGAGGATGATGTCTTTTAAGGGGTTGGGAGAATGACTGGTTAGCCTCCTGCTGGTAGGCTGAGGAAAGAGAGGAGACATTAGGGAGGGAAACATGAGGACCCCTGATTGTAGCCAATAGGAGAGAAAGAAGTTTGTGAGATGCCAACAGTTTGACTTGGGCCACACTGAGGATAGGCTACCCTTCCCAGGAATTCCAGGAAACTTAGTGTGTATAGAGAGGTAACAGATGACACAGGACATGTGCTCTGCCTGAAGTTAAGTAGGAGTAAAATGTGCAATCTGTGCCTTAAGTCCCTGGAAGGAGCTGGTCCATATTGTCAGTGAACAATGACAGTCTGACAGCCTACTGAGCTAGTGTCAGTGGTGGCCTTGGCTTCAGAGGCAGCTTTCCTAGCCCCAGGCTCACTAAGCCCCCCCCCATGAGATCATTTGATATTAAATTATGCTCTTGAAAGAGGTGTGTTTAACCTAGAAGACTACCCTCGAGCTGAGATACATAGTGTTTCATGTTCTGCTTCAGTGGTAGCTCCCTCTGCACAGGGTGGCTCTTGTTTGCGGGCTGTGATTGGTTGTTCCCTGAGGGCAGAGTCTGGTTAATTTCTCAGAGTCCCTGGTGTTCAGCAGAGCTCTGACTGTGAGTGAGCAGGTGCTCAGCATAAATGTTGAGCAAGTGACAGAGTAAGCCTAGGTCCTCTGTTCCCTGGCTATAGATTTCTCTGAAGACTAGGAGCCTCGGTATTTAAACTCTCACCTATCAAAGCCACCCCATATCATCATTACTGTGCACTCTGAGAAGCTGATCTGGTGAGTCAAACCCTCTCCTGAGTTTACCTGCAATAATTGCTGAGATTATCCCAAACCCCAAGGGATAGAGGCAGAGATGATATCACCCAGTGCCTTTCCTAGAATACACAGGCTTCACACTGTCTTCAGTGACTCACCCCACCCTTAGACTCTGCCTACTCCATCTTACATAACTGCCATTGAGAGTCATTGCTTCTGATCACCAAAGACTCTTCTTGGCTATGGGTTCCTTGTCTTTCCAGTCCCCAACTTGTCCCCACCTACTGATCTAACTTGTTCAGGAACATCATTTAGGCATTTTGGTACCTTTAGTGGGATGGAAACCAATTCAGGTCTTCCTTTCCCATTCTGATTTTAAGTCTGGGAGCTTTGTCCCCTTCTTAAGTAATTGGCACTAAAAATGACATCCACACTTGGGCAAGAGCTCATCCCCTAACCAAGGGAGTTTCACTTTATTGGAGCACACACAACAATATGACACTGTGTCACACAATTAGCCACACAAGACCCACTCTTGCACAAAGCCTTCCTCTGATATCTCCATCCAGTTATGACCTTAAGATCAGATGTAAGCTGATCTGTAGGTGATTTTTCTAGGACCATCCACCTGCAGCTCTGTTAACATTTAATATCTACCTATGAGGTACACCCTGAGTAACATTTTTGTGTAGTGAAGCTAAGTTTAAAAAGGCATCATTTCCTCTAAAAGCACAACACATATTCCTCAGTATTAACATAAACAAGAACCTTGGGTAACGTCAGGCATATAGAAATTGATGGGTGAGTTGCTGGGGGAGTTCTGGGCCAGAAAGATTTATAGTATGAAAAGGACAGATCCTTATGACATTTTAGAGCAACACACTGACTGAGAAGGAGGGTATATTATAAGAAACAAACCACAGTACTGTAGAAGCCTGGGGCTGGGGCAAATGTTCTAATGGGCCTGGAGGTGGGTAGTATCAAGGGCAGTTTGAGGAAACTACATTTAGACTGCAGCTTTAAGAGTGCTTAATACTTCATATGAATTTGAAGAGGAAAGAGATTTCAGAAAAGAAGAGGAAGAACAGGCATTCCAGAAGAGCAGACAATGGAATGGAGGTGGGGGTGGGAGCTGGCTGTCCAAGCTAGCCTATAGGATTTATCATGAGGCTCTGTCGGAGGCAGGTGAGGGGCAATCTGAGGATGCTCATGTGTGTTTGCACATCAGACCAAAGAACTAAAATGGAAGCATGGGGCATTCTTTTAAAAAGTTTTCTTAATTGAATTAAATATTGTGGCTGTAAAAAAAAAAAAGTTAAAAGCAATGGGATAAAACACAGCCTGTCAGGAATATTCCAGTATATGGCCTCTCTCAATCTTGAGAAGTGGAGCAGTCCAGGGAAAGCCAAAGAGCTGGTGAGGCAAGGGAGACATCAGTGAGTCAAAATTCCAGCCATTCTGTTCCTCAGTTAAGAAACTACAGAGGTTCTCTTTAAAAGTTAAATCCAATGGGGTCTCCCTCTCTCCCCTCAGAACCTTTCAATGACTCCCTATTACCTATCACATAAAGGCCATCATCCCCTGACGTGCTGTTCAAGACCAGGCCTGCTCTGCTCATTTTTGTGCCCTTAGGACCTAACACAGAACTTGGCACTGCAGAGAATATTCTGCTGAATGATGAATGAATCAATGAATAAAGAATAGATGTTTCAGAAAATTAACTGGGGCTGCAGTATGCAGAGTGGACCAAAGGAGCCCAGACTATGAGGGAAGAAGCCCACTTGCCATACTGTTACAATAGTGTCTGCAGATGGAGGACACCCAGATCCTGCTTTCAGGGAGGCTAGCAAGGCGCTGATCACTCCAGGATCTTGCTGGGTGTGTGGGTGGGGGATGGTTACCTTCAGCCTTCTCCCTTGTCCCAAAGCCACTCCAAATCTATGGGCTGTTGTTTTGTTTGGTTTGGTTTGATTTTTTTTTCCCAGCAGTGTCTCAGTTTCTACACTCCAAGGTGATTTGTCCTTTTTCTGGAAGAGAAAAGCCCCCTCAGCCACTGCTGGCGTTGCTATAACAACTTGGCTGCAGCTCTTTAGACAGATCCATTTCCTTAAATCATTTAAGGGAAATTAGCTGCCATAACAACATGGAGCAGCTTTGAAAATAGAGCAACACGGGGCTGGGCGGCTCCTCCTCCACTCTGTGCCTCCTGGAGCCTCCCAGATAAACTGCTCTCTTTCTGTCAAATGAATAAGTAAATAAACAATAACACACTTACTTGACAAAGAAGCTGGTGACATGGTCAAATAAGAAGCATAGAACCATCACCCATTCACACCAGTCCATTAAATACACAAAACTGCAAATACAAATGCCACAAAGAAATGTGTAGGAAAATGAATACATTCATATATATATAATGGAAAATACACGCACGCACACACACGTGCCCAGTAAATAAAGCAGACACATAGGCATGTGTATGGATGTACATGATTCCACAAGGGATCTGAGTGCAAACCCACCTGCAGCCTCTGCTTCATCACACACTTAAAATGGAAAGACATGGCCCATGCTTCAGGAGAACTGCTTCTAGGGTGACAAAGGATTCTGGATCAGCAGACAAGGAGGGCCTGAGATGATACCTCCTCCTGGGGTACCTTTGCCTGGTCAGGGAGGGGGGCAAACCTTCCTTAGGGATTGGGAGTGTTCCCACTCCCATCCCTACTTGTAGGCCAAGTGAGAATAACAGGAGGAGCCATCGCATTTTGAATGAAAAGAGTCTTTCTCTCACATTGCAGATTTTATCCTTCCCTGGGAAAAGGCAACGTCACAGCTATAAAAACAAAAACAAAAATCCAAACCAAACAAACAAACAATCATATCCCTGAGACATCTGAGCCTCATTTGGTCCTCGGGACCTCTGGAAACTGAACAGCGGATCTCCACACCTTCATTCCAGATTTGTGTCTATGACATTGTTATCCTAGTGTCCAGGTAGAGAAAATGAAACTCTGTGGGATTTTTAATGTATAGCTGAACTAGTTACTCATTTGCTTGTAGCTCTCAAGCAAGTGACCCCTCAAATCCAGTCTTTTAATTTCCCATCTATATACCATAGGGGGGCAAAGGATGATTTTCAAGAGATTCAAGATACACAGTCAATGTCAGTTTGGACTTATCTGTTGACCATATTGTACAGTCTACTCACTGACACACAGATACTCTACAAGCCTCAAAAGTCCCAGTGTCGTCAGAGATGGACAGCCTGACAAATGTCTATAAGTGTTCAGCACAGAATCTCTGTAGACATTAGCTTCCTAAGCTTCTGTGTCCCCCTTGGCCAGCAGGAAAGAGCAACTGGCCTGCTTGCCTCACCAGCAGTACAGCAACATCCCTATGTGTTGAACATAGAACATTTTCTAAAGAAGAGGGATTACTGCCCTAGGATAGAGTGGAAAGAAGTTTCCAGAATGTGGCCAGCTGCTAGAGGTTTCACAAGGGGACAATTCAGTGTGTCCACAGTAATACCATAGGTTACACTTACATATACTCAAGTATTTTCCCACTCTTTCAAGCGTGGCCCAGAAAATCAGGAAGTAACCACAGAGGAGAAGGTTCAATATGGTAATAAAAACTTGAAATGGGTAACATGTCATTCAGGGAACTGGAAAACAGACGGATGTGATTCATGAAATTTTTATAGTTTTTCCAATGGTTTGAGACAGTTTATGAAAGTTTAAGGAATTTGAAAAGAAACTACCACTTTTTAAAGGGTGATTTCTCCCACCCATGATAAAATATTGGGTCTATTACTTGTTTGTTTTTTAACAAAGAAGATTATAGCTTTGGCACTTAGACAGAAAGCAGGGTGGGAAGATGACTCTCTTACTTCAGAGTAACTCCTGTGGAGCTAGTGACTCTCTGCTGCATCTCTCATCCTGAATGGCCCAAGGCACCTCTCATCAACTGACGGGATACAAACTGCTCAATTTCATTGGAAACAAAAGATTCTGAAGGGTTCCCTTTGAGTCAGATCCCTTTAATTCCTTGTACTTCAGTTCTCAGGAAACAGAAAATCTCCTGCCATCTCCTCTGCTTCCCATAAGTGCTAGATCCTATACATGTAAACCTTTGTAAACAATGTACTCAGGAAACCGAGCCATTGTTTCATGCTCTTGGTCAGGTACTTTTCTCCCAGTCCCCATAGCTCTAGCCCACACCCCACCATAAATTGTGATCTCTTTGTGCCTTAATCATATCTGTGTCACCATCATTCAGAACAAAGTGAAGGCCCCCAATGAATGTTGAGAGAGAGAGCAGAAGCAGAAAGGCCAGCAAAGAAGAAATCCCCTCTTTAAAACCTGGATTGTCACATGAATGGGGTTCTAAATGAGGAGTTTGGAGCTAGGATAGTAACTCAGTGGGTAACAGCATTTGACATAACCATGACGACCTGAGTTCAAATCTCCAGGATCCAAGTAACGCCAGGAGCAGTTGCATGTGTTGATAGTTCTAATGTTACTATGACAGGATGGCAGGCAGAGACAAGAGAATGCCTGGAAGTGTGGTGCAAATGAGCACGTACACACACACACACACACACACACACACACACACAGAGAGAGAGAGAGACAGAGACAGAGACAGAGAGAGACAGAGAGAGGGGAGGGAGGGGAAAAGGGAGGGAAAGGAGGAGGAAGGAAAGGTATAGAGGGAGGGAGGGAGGGAGAGAGAGAGAGAGAGAGAGAGAGAGAGAGAGAGAGAGAGAGAGGAAAAATTTTTAAAAACGGATAGAACATTGATCAACAATGAGGATAAAATCTCCACACAAGGCTGGAGAACTGACTAAGTGGTTAAGAACTCAGATTGGATTTGGATTCTCAGCACTCACATGGTGGCTCCTAACTACCTGTAACCTCAGTTTCAGGAGATCAGATACCCTCTTCTGGACTCTGCAGAACCAAGCACACACGTGATACACAGATGAAAATGCAAGCAAAGCACCCACACATAAAACACATTTTAAAAATTCTTCCAAGCAAGAGAGACCCTCTAAACCCCACAGAACCCACCTCCAGACCCATCTTTTCCCAAGTTTGTCTAATCCTTCCTCACACAGTAAGACCCCACATTTTGCTTCTCTGTAAATATTGATAGCTCTACTTTAAAAAATTATTTGTGTATTCCACAAATATTGATAGAGATTATTCCTCGGGCATGGTGCTTTAATCTAATCTCTTCTGGTCTAGGGGCTCCATGTTCCTAGCTACATTGCAAATCCCTCCAGCACAGGAGTTGTCTTTGTCTGTTGCCTTGGACATGACCAGGTGGCCTGCAGAACCTCTTGAGAAGTCAGTATCTCCAAGGGGACTTGTTTGAGTTCTACATGCTCCTAACAGACCTGACCACGCCCTTGCTCACAGTACACGTCATAGTGTGCTTTAGTGACAGTTGTTAGCCTCCTTTACACTGTGAGTCTTTTTATTCTTCCTTCTGCATCTCCTGGCAGAGTTCACCCATCAGTAGACCCTAAATGAAGGCTTGGGAGAAGAAATGTTGGCAGAATATCCCTCATCAATTCCCAGTAAGACAGAGCAGGGACATCCCAGAAGAAACCACGTCCTTAGTCCCCTTTCACAGTGTTGTGTTTTCATGGACATGCTGTCTTCCTTCCTTTTCATTTTCTTACTCCTACTGATCCCCTGTTACAAATAACTCCCACATATGGAGTTTTATTCTCAGGTTTATATTCTGGAAACTCTGGAGAGTTTGACTTCAGTCATGTAGAACCCCATCTTGAACCTATGAATGCTGAAGCTGTTCCCTTCACTCCCCCTCTCTTATCGCTATCTATTCTTTATACCTTGGCTTCTTGGTTAGACTAAGCTTTGGTCCCCATTCTTCCTGAATCATGGCTAAACCACGCCCAGAGCTGAAAAGGAGGCTCTGGACATGGTCTGACACCTCAGTTTACTTCCAAGTCAACTCTTGTCATTAGCTTACGCCGTCCACTTCACCCCTCCCACATGCTTCCCCTTCTGTGCCCTTGGGTTCGAAGCATGAGGTCTGTGTATACAGCACGCTACTATTGGGCACCATGCCAAGCAGACCCATAACAGAGTACAAGTTACATTTTAGGAAGTTTTTGTGTTTAATGTGTGTGGAACTTTTTGGAGAGTTATTTTTGGTTGTTGCTGTTGGGAGGCTCTGGAGCCCAGGATGGATTCATGCTGGTACATCAAATAGCATATTGCATTTCAGAAACTGGCCGTAGCCATGGGAAATCAAGTAAGCCAGATGCCTAATTACTCCATTATTTACTGGGGTGGAGAGAGCTGAATTCTGATAAAAGGACCAGACTAACTGCGGCAAGAACTGAACTGTTTAACCTTTTATCAGGAAATGACCCTAACCTCCTGAAGTACCATTGTCTGTTTTCCCAGCCCTGCACCAGTCCCAGATGTCTGACTATAAGACTTATCAGCCTGGACACAGCCTGAAACTCTGGCTGCTGAACCTCCATACCCTCCCATTCCTCCAGTAACTGCCAGTTTTTGCTTCATGACTGGTAAAGGGTGTAGATAAAAAGGGAGCTTCCTTGTACTCCTCGAAAGCAAAAAAGGCATTCATTCATCCATTCAGTAAACATTTCCCAAGCATAAGCACTGTACACTGTAGCACAAAGGCCAACTAACTGAACCCAGTGCCTTCCTTACAAGATCTAGATGAGGGTAGTGTCCTCTAGCTGTACACTGAAAATCTGCAAGGGACCTGAGGAAGACCCTCACAGGACCCTTCCTTTAAAACAGAGCAGCTGAATCATGTGATTAAGGATTCAAGCTTAGGTCTAGGTCTAAACTTCAACTCAATACCAATGACTTAGCTATCCTGGGCAGGTCTCTTGAAACTTTTGTAAGATTCAGTGTCTTCATTTGGGGGGAGGCAGGTTGTATGGTTAAATTAGTAGATTCTTGTGACTATCTCAAAGCACTGTGTTATGCACACATCCTAAAAAGTGTACTAATTGTAAGAGCTGTGGATAAAGGAGTCTTTAGGCAATGAAATTTGCAAACATGTAGTTCAGATCATCAGACCAAGTCAACCTATAATTGCATACATGGTGGCATGTGTTATGATGGACAAAGGCTCTGAGTGCCAATGTCAACAAAGCAGGGCTGAGAGTCATACAAAGCTCCCTGGGGGTACTGAGTCTAAAGAAAATAGTCTAGAGTGGATAAGGATTTGTACAAAAACATGGCAAGAGTTTTGAAGAATCAGAAGTTGTTTAATCAGCCTGAGAGGAACACCAGAGCAGAAAGAAGACATAGTTATTAGGTAGGGAACTGGGGTAACTACAAGTTTGGCTGCTGGACTGGAAGAAGCCTGGGAGGAAGGGCAAGAGGCAAGACGGGGTTACAGACAGAGTTCTATCAGTGGGAAAGAGCCTGTGAGCTGCCTCCGTGTGTTTGTACTTGAGTGAAAGTTACAGAGAACCACCAGTCTACAAGCAAGAGGACAGAATCCAAATAAAAAAAGAAACAAAGGTGCTCCTGAGTTTTTGGGGTTCGAACTATACTGTTGCATTGGTAGCTTTGTGCCAGCAATTATAATACTTTAGAAACAAAGAAATAATCTTAAGTGTGAACAAGAATCTATGCAGAGAGAAAGAAGGAAAAAAGGCCACAGAATTATCATTTATAAGTAGTGAAAAAAAACGGAGGAAAATATAAATGCCTAACAGTAGGAAGCTGATTAAGTGAATCAGAATACATTCATATAATGGATGTTTATGATGAGATTATTATGTTGAGAACTGCACATGCTGTAATTTTAAGTGGGGAAAAAAGCAGACTGAGTTGCACATGTATTATGTTCCAACAAACATAACAACTAGGTTTAAACCACACACAAATAGAACACAAAACGAGATGTTAGCAGCAGTATTTCTAGGCACCGGGGTGGTCCCCCCTTGCTTCTTAATATTTCTCAATAATTTTTCATAAGTACATGTTATCTTTGCAACAAGAAAACATTCCAGAAGGAAGAAGGGACCCGTTTCATGCATAGTTATAAACTACATTCAGTCATGTGGTTCCCCCCAGGGGAACTGGTTTAACACTATATATAAAAGAACTGGGCTTAGTGCTCAGCTTTCCACCCGCCCCTCTAGCTAGTGATATCTATCATCTGTCTATCCATCCATCCACCTGTCCTTCCACCTGTCCATCTGTCCATCCATCCACCCACCCATCCACCCACCCATCCATCCATCCACCCATCCATCCATACACCCACCCACCCATCCATCCATCCACCCACCCATCCATCCATCCATCCATCCATCCATCCATCCATCCATCCATCCA
>NW_021604579.1:7596835-7601206 GCF_004785775.1 Grammomys surdaster | reverse complement strand
CCATCCATCCATCCATCCATCCATCCATCCATCCATCCATCCATCCATCCATCCATCCACCTAGCCATACATCCCATTACTATCCCTTTCTGTTAAAAAAATTCTAGCAGGTCTTACCTGCTCATTACCCTCTAAAAGCACAATGTACAGTTTCCTCCTTCCCTCCCTGGAGCACACCCATATTTTGTTTTCTTCCTGCTTTGGCCCCTTCTTGGCCTTCTAAGTCTTTGACCTTATAACACTGCACTATTGGCTAGGAGAATTGCAGGACTCAATTGCCTATGGGTAAAGAGGATATACTCTTTAGATAAAGCTTGCCTGTAGGTGCTGATTCTGGTTCTGCTTGATTCTTTACCTCTCTGTATCTCAGTGACCTTATCTGTGCAATATGGTGCATCTCCTCAGCGAACCATTGTAAAGATTAACATGTCACTGGATATGGTAGCAGAGGTCTGTGATCATAATTCTTCGAAAGCAGGGGCAAGCAAATCTAAAATTCAAGTCCAGCCCAGGCAACAGTACAGTGACTTGTGTTGTTTCTGTGTCAGCATACCTGACAAAAGCAGCTTAAGGAAGGAAGGGTTTATTTGGCTTACGATGTGAGAGTGCAGTTTACTCTGATGGAGAAGTCATAGCTGCAGGAGCTTGAGGCAGCTCATCCCATTGCATCTGCAGTGATGAAGTAAGAGAGAGGAATGCTGTGGACAGCTCCCCTTCCCCCTTTTCAGAAGCCCAGTCACAGAATGGCATTTCAGGTAGATCTTCTCACCTTAGTTTACCCAACCTAGAAACTTCTTCTCATCTCCTAGGATATTCTAGATCCTGACAAATTGACAGTATTAGTCATCACAGCTACATAGTGAGATTCTACCTTAAAAAATCAACAACACAAAAGCCCCCAGCAGTTATGTGCAATGGTATTTTATACCATTTTATACCATCCAATAAGGATGGCCAATACTAAGTAAGCACTGAGTAACTGTTAATCTGTATTCTTATAAACCCAAGCCTAGTAATATCCAATAGATAATTTTATGTTATCTACAGAAGGATCTTTGGGACAATAACACTTATCAGAACTTAAAGCGTAACATTTTAAAGATAGCGGTAATTGTGGTTATTGCAATAGCAGTGTTTATAAGACTGAAAAGACGGATTTGGGGGAGGGACTGGCCTTAGCTCAGCTTCTCTGGCCATTCCCAACTTTCATTCCGAAGTCTTTCTTCTGTAACTTGAGTGTTGTCTACCCAGCCCCTCAAGTCGTCATCTCTTAGGGCTTTCTGTATTTGTTCTATTTCCTTCTGTGTGAATTTAGACTTTATCCTGCAAAGGACAAGCACATTCCTTCATTCCTGGATATAGGGTACTTATGCATGTTGGAGCCATGGTCATCCCTAAAGGCTGGTAATGGCATTTAAGGTCTTAAAATGAGTATAAACCAGTGGTTTTAAACATGTGGGTCATGACCCCTCTGGGGGATCAAATAGCCCTTTCACAGGGGTCACCTAAGACCATGGGAAAAACACAGATATTTGCATGATGATTCATAAGAGTAGCAAAATTACAGTTATGAAGTAGCAACAAAGATAATTTTATGGTTGGGGGTCACCACAACATGTGAAAGTGTATTAAAGGGTTGCACCATTAGGAAGTTTGAGAACCACTGCAATAAAAGTTATCTTGCAGATCCCTTAGGGGCAATTCAGACAGCAAGTGTAACTTGGGACTGGGTTTCCTTCAAAGATATTCTTAGAAGCCAGCTCCCCTAGAATTCTGGAAGAGTGGGGACCAGGGAGGCCAAATACTAGGCTCTGAGACAGCCAGCAACTGAGCCTGCTGCAGGTGCAGCTGCTCTCTCAGTGGCTGTGCCTATTGGGCACATAAAGGCTGCTGCTTCCTTTTAAACCCTCATTTCACCTGGGCAGACTCCGTGGTCGGAAGAGTAGACTGAGTCAGGCTCCCAGTACAGGAGATAGTTCCCTTCTGTTGAGTTTAGCACCAGGCTGTGACTTGAAATGTCCTCCAATTGCTAAATCATGGTTGTTGGCTATTGATGTTTGATTGCTACTCGATCTTGCTGTGTAGCCCAGGCTGGGATAAAGCTGTCCTCTTGCCTCTGCTTTCCAAGCATTGGGACGATTACAGATGTGTGCCACTGAACCTAGCCTACAGCATTTTCTTAAATATATATTTTTTGCATTCATGTATCATGTGTGTGAGGAGGTGATATGTATGGAGGTCAGAGGACAACTTGCAGGAATCTGTTCTCTCCTTCAAACATATGGGTTCTGAGGATCAAACTTGGATCCTCAGGTTTTCCAGTAAACCTCTTACCTTAGTAAGCTATCAGCTTGCCAGCCCTCAAGGCGTGCACTTTGTTTGTTTGTTTGTTTGTTTGTTAAGCAGACATCTTTGTTTCATGCCTTGGCTTTCTGGCCTGAATGAGTAAATATAAGTAGTTTTTAGGACCCGGAAGAGGAAAGGGAGACAGTGTTGCTATTTATTTACTGGAAATCTATAGATCCCCAGCCACTGTCTCCTGTAGTCTGTACATCAGCTATAGCAAATGGGCTTTGCTAGATTTGCTGCTCAGGTGAGGAAACAGAGGATCCACGGGAATTCCGTTCCCCAGCTATAACCTCTACAGGTAGCACCTTCATCACTGATCTACTGGTGTACTCATTTAATCTTTGGTGAACTTACTGGGAACACAACCTTGTCATCCCTGCATTCTTTTGCAGACAACCAATTGTCTAATACATGAGTAAAATGTCACTAGATAATTCTGGACATATAGGCTCTCACCTATAACTTCAGCACTTGACAGATGGAGGCCTCTATCTCAAAAACAATTAAAGCTGGGGAGATGGCTCAGTCAGTAAAGTGCCAGCCATACAAGAAGACCTAAATTAGAATCCTCAGCACCCATGTGAATACTAGGTGTGCTGGCTCACCAATGTAGCCCTTGCACTGGACAAATGGATCTCCAAAGCTCATTGGCTGCCCAACCAGCCGAGCTGAATCAATGAGCTTTAGGTTAAAAACAGGCTGAAGAAAACGAAAAAAGTGCAGAACCATCTAGGAAGGCGACTGACACCGACCTCTGGCCTCTGCAAGCAGAGTCAGTATCTATGTGTACATGTGCCCTCACTGTCATGTCCACATACCCACATGAACATGTGCATGTGCCAACTGCAGACACACCTCACCAACAGTAAAATACCAGCAAAAAGGGAAAGCAGCTGGAACCTGCAAGGTCACACAGGTGTTCACCGCAGAAATGGGCCAGACTCCACGGCAATACCATTACCCCAGTTCAACCCAGGGTGTGCTTGCTTTCCAGGGACTTGACATTTCTCAAGTGTGTCTTGTTTTATCTTTCAAACAGTTTGTAAATAGCTACTCTAGAAAGGAGAAATCCATCACTTTCACTTTTACTTGATGCCATCATTTTTAAGAGAAAAGGTTTGGAATGAATCCCTAATCTTTAGGTTAAATTTATATTATAAATAGGTATTGGGTTTACTCTATAATTTAGCAAAGCCTGATTTCCCTCTCTCCCATTATAAAGACCATTCTTATTTGAAAAGTTCTTAATGAATTCCATAAAATCAAACATGCTCCGTAAGTTAGGGGCTGGAGTTTTATTGAGGCTGACTAATACTGATGCAGTCAAGGAGTCTCGGGCTGAGGAGGTAGCACAGCTGGTGAAATGCTTGTCTGGCACTCACACAACACTGGGTCTGATCTCTGATACTGCCAAAACAAGAAGGGTGGGGGGACAGAGGAGGAGAAGGAGGAGGAGAAGAATTAGAAAGAGGAGGAGAAGAAGAATTAGAAAGAGGAGGAGAAGTAGCTGTTGTTGTTTTGGCCTTCAGATAGCTTTTATCTTTTTTTTAATTGATTAAATTATTTGCATCTCTATTCCAGCTTCCCCTCCCTCCTCTCTTTCCAATCCCTCCCTTTCCTCTCCCCACCCCACACCCCTTTCTCTTTCTCCTCAGAGACGAGGAGTCCTCCCATGTGTTTCAACCTCCCTTGGCATGTCAAATGGCAGTGGGACTAGGTGCATCTTCTCCTATTGAACCTAGCCAAACCCAGTTAGGAGAAAGAAGTCCAAAGGCAGGCAGCAGAGTCAGAGACAGCTCCTGCTCCAGTTGTTAGGGGTCCCTCATGAAGACCAAGCAACATATCTGTTACATATGTATAACGGGCCTAAGTCTGTCCCATGCATGCGATTTGGTCAGTGGGTTCAGTCTCTATGAGCTCCCATGGTCCCAGGTTAGTTGATTCCATAGTTTTTGTTCTGTTCTGTTCTGTTCTGTTCTGTTCTGTTCTGTTCTGTTCTGTTCTGTTCTGTTCTGTTCTGTT
>NW_021604579.1:7591427-7596825 GCF_004785775.1 Grammomys surdaster | reverse complement strand
TTCTGTTCTGTTCTGTTCTGTTCTGTTCTGTTCTGTTCTGTTCTGTTTTCTGGTTTGTGATGTGAAGTGGTGTCTTTGACCTGACTTTTTTAATCCTTCCTCCCCCTCTTTCACAAGATTCCCAAAGTTCTACTTCCTTTTATGCTGTGGGCCCCTTCATCTATTTCCATCAGCTGGATGAAGCCTCTCAGAGGACAGTTATGCTAGGCTCCTGTGTACAAGTATAGGAGAATATTAGTAATAGTGTCAGGAATGGATTCTCTTTCATGGTATGAGTCTCCAGTTAGGACAGTTATTAGTTGGGCCATTCCCTCAGTTTCTGCTCCATCTTTATCCCTGCACATCTTGTGGGCAGGCCAAATTGTGGGTCAAAGGTTTTGGGGGTGGGTCTGAGGCCTCGCCCCTCTATTAGAAATCTTGCCTGGGTATAGAAGGTGGCTATTTTGGGTTCCATATCCCCTATTGCTAGGTGACTTAGCTAGAGTCACCCTCATAGGTTCCTGGGAGTTTCCCTTGTTCTAGGTTTCTGGTTTGTCCCAGAGAGTAGAGAAATTGCAGAAACACATGCCTTGGTATGTGGTAAGATACTGGCCGTTGAGATTGGGCCACAGCAAGGGCAGTCATGTGGGGAAAGGAGACAAACAAAGAAGATGAGGGTCTGGTAGTCTCTTAGGTGAGCCCTTTAGAGAAGAAATAGATTCTAAAAAAGAAAAGTGAGCAGGTTCTAAAGGGCCCTGGAATGCAAACAGCTGGAGGTCTGTGGGCAGGAGAAGGGCTGAGCAACAAGCATTAATTCTGATTATGCAATCAGCACCAGTGTTTAGACCTCAAAATGATGACCTCCTTCAATCTGACAGTTGGCTGCTCTATAATTTGTTAAAAATGACAAAATGTCTCATTTTGCTGCAGTTCATTTTGGCCTTTCTTAATATTAGAAAGTTAATTTCAGAAAGGAAATAAATGTATTAGCATTGTCATAGTTGTGAAAAGATGGATTTTGTACTGTCAAGCATTTACTTTGAATGAATCCATCATGCTACAAAATGGCTACCATCTTCCTAACTCCATACTCCCTCCCGTTTCCTATATCCCTTCTCTCATCCTTCACTCCTTCTATGGATAGAAGTACACATCTACTGTGCTGTTCTCTGGGAGACACAGACATAAAGGACAAGATTGCTGCTTAGGCAGTGCTTGCCCAGGAGGGAAGGCAGAAAAGGGACTCTGTATCATCGGTATTGGTCTAACTGCTGAAGACTGAGGGAGCTCATAGAAGAAGTTGCCCATCTCACAAAGGGAACTGATTCTTCCAAAAATATTTTTATTAATATGTATGTGTTTGTGTGAGAATATAGGCATGTATGTATGTATGCATGTATTTGGATGTACATGCATGTATGATGGAGAACATGTATATATGTGTTCATTTGTGTGTGAGAGGTTAATTCAGGAGTTTTCCTCAGTCACTCATCACCTTATGTTTTTAAAAAAGCATCTCTCACTGAACATGGAGCTTACCAGTTGGTAACACTAGTGACCCATCTATTTCTACCTCTCTGGCGCTGGCATTATAGGATACAGTATACATTAAATTATCATGTGCTGTTTAAACTCACTGAAAAGCTGACTCTGGCTCCCTCCAGGCCTCATCTCAGACCCAAATACATTAGTCTCAGAGTATCCACCGAGTGCCTGTGCTTCTGTTACAGAAACAAAGGAGAACCACAAAGCAGCCCACAAATGAAAACATTGAATCTTTGAGAATAGCCAGAAGGTAAACTGTTTGCAACAAAGGTTACTCCATGCCTGCTATGGGAAGCCATAATGTCTTCCGTTAAGAAGGCCTTCTACCCGAAACTCCCTCAGTCAAGAAGAGCCTTGTTCCTACCAGATTCTGTACCTTCAGGATTCTCCCTTCTGATTGAACAGTTTCGGCTCTTCTCACGCCCAGCTCACACAACTACTGTAGCATCCAGGTCTCTCTCCATGCCACTGCTCCCCCAAGTCTCAGCATCACAGCTGAAATGTATACGATAAACTCCCGAGAAAACCACATAAAGTAGACATCATCCCCTTGCTACACACGGACAGAAAGGTGTGGGGATTCCCACCTGGACCTGTGAAACTCCACAGCTCTGATTTCCCTCAATGCTCTTTTGCCACCTCCCAGTTTTTATTTGCAGTTTCTCTTACATTGTCATGAAGGGTTTAGTTTCTCGTGTGTGTGTGTGTGTGTGTGTGTGTGTGTGTGTGTGTGTGTGTGATGAAGTAAGAGAAGAAACAGTTTTGTTGGGTTAGGAAGATGACACAATTAGAATGATAAATTAGCCTGAATGATTTACAGGGGGAGGGGTGGCATCTTCTAGGATAATGTAGGTTACAGTGTGTGAGGAAAGGGCATGTTCTGTCTGTCTCTGGGTCTCTGACTCTCTGGGTCTCTACCTCTGTCTGTATGTCTGTCTGTCAGTCAATCAGTTTCTCAATCTCTCTAGGTGTGTGTGTCTGTGTCTATGTAAGTGTGTGTGAGTGTGTGTATGTGTGTGTGTATGTGTGAGTGTGCGTATGTGTGTGTATGTGTGTGTATGTGTGAGTGTGTGTATGTGTGAGTGTGTGTATGTGTGAGTGTGTGTGTATGTGTGTGTGTGAGTGTGTGTGTATGTGTGTGTGAGTGTGTGTGTATGTGTGAGTATTGTGTGAGTATGTGTGTGAGTGTGTGTGTGTGTATGTGTGAGTGTATGTGTTTGAGTGTGTGTGTGTGTGTGTATGTGTGTGTGTGTGTTGCTGAGGGTTAAATTCAGGACCTCATTCACGAGAAGCGAGAAGCATGAGCCCCGCCGCCACAGAGCTCCATTCCTCAACACTATGGTCCTCTTGTTTTCCATGACAAAGCAACAAGTGGGCCCTTTAAAGCATGCAAAGCATCATTTAAATTATTTGACTGGTAAGATCTTTGGGTAACATTTTGATGGATTCCTATGATTAGCCTCAATACCATTGGGTCCCATTCAAGCCAGTTGGGATTAACGAGTTAGAGGTAATAAAATCACAGGATACCAGAACCAGAAGGTATGTGAGAGAGGTTCATTCAGCGTCATCATTTTACAAGTGAGAAAGCTGGTATGGGAAGGAGAACGACTTGCACAAGGTCACAGTGCTTGGCGGCAGACATTCTGCTGCCATTTATTATATCTTTTTCCCCCTTAGCATCTCCTACTCCCATTTAGGTACTTTGAAGCAAGTGTGTTTGATTGATACCATCCTTCATGTCGTAGAAGCATAAAGAAACCACAGTTGTCTGACTCACCCATGCCCTTCTGGCAGCAAAATGGGTTTCTTTATATGGGAGAATGACCTTGGGTCCTTGATATTACTCCTTTGACCTCCCACTTCCCAATGCTTTCTTCAATTATTTCTTCTATACTTAGTACTTAATAGTCATAAATATACCCACTCATCTTGTGGCCTGAACTCAACTCAGTTATTGCATAACCAGAGGCAACTTTGGGAATCTGGAAGTTGAAACAGATATATCTACAAGGAATTGTACTGTATTTGTGGGTTTTATGCTGTGGTGACAAATGAACTCAACAGCTTGGCAAGATACATACTAAAACTTTATTTCATGCCCATACTACAAGAGGATTCTGGGTGAGTCAGCCACAGCTCTGTGGCTTGGCTCAGGCCTATATGCTGTCTCATCTAGGTTTTGCCCTTGATTGGGGATATGCTATATACAACAGCAGATGGGAACCCAATTCCACTGAAAACACACACAGAAATACCAAATGTCATAAGCACTCATATTCCATTGTTTAAGTCTGTCTCATAGCCAAGGTCAAAGTTTGTGGATTCTTAATAAACATACCTATGATAGGGTATTCCCTCATCACAACCAGGAGAGAGTAGTCTGGAACAAAGACCAACTGAGCCAAAGTTGACTTGATGCTGAATCTCAGACTGCTATCAGAAAGGTACTTGCTTCTATGAACTCAGTTTCTGACCTTTAAAACTACCCTGTTGTTTTGGGAACATGCAAATCAGATGTGTTCAAGTTTCCAATCCCAGTTGTACCACAGAAAGCCTGTGTGACCTGTGTTACTCAGCTAGCCCCTTTACAAGTGGACTGATTTCAGTCTCTCACGGCTTCTCATCATTTCATTTTATTTTTAACCTTAGAAATATTTTTCAGGAAATAATGTGTCTTGTGAAGAAACATTATTTTAAAGACGTAATTCATTTAGGTTCTATTAAGCTTAGGAAAATTGAATTCAATGTGTTTCTGAATAGCAGTATTAATAGTGCATAAAACCATCGCTGCTCAATCACTTCCCAATGGGAGAGAGAGTAACTTGGCCCCGTCCCTCCCTGCTGAAGTGCTGGCTCCAGAAAGGTTCTAGCAGAGGGTGACTTAGCATCTTCAGTTATGTAGCCACTGGTGAGCCAACCAGGCTCCACTGGTCACACAGATGGCCTTGGTTAAACTCAGTTGTCACAAAATAATAAATGTTGTAGGACACATTTATTAGAAGAAGAGCGTTGTCAGGAGTGAGAATACTTAGAGTGCATTCTGTACATCTATGAACATGTTAAAAATCATATGTAATAAAATAAAATCACTGCTGCCTAGTTATCTCTTTGGCCAGCCAGCTGTACCCAGATATATCTGTGTCTACTGGGTGTTCTTAATGCCCAGTATCTGTGGATGGGCTGTAGGATCCCCAGTAGGTTGTTGACTTTGAGCTTTGCACTGTGGCAGTCTAGGCCTGGCTTTAGGGACGAAACAGCATCCTGCCTTTCTACCTTCTTGTTCCTGGCTTCAGGAGTCTGGGTCTGTGTAGATAGCACTCATGGAAGTCTCTCTGCTCAGCTCTCCTTGTGGCATGGCTTCCTTCCCCCAGCTCCTCCATCCCTTATAGAGGACTCTGTCACCCTCCATGGGATTGCTGGATTCTAGCTCACACTGGACCTGAGGGTATAATTCTGTCATTTAGGATTTATTATTGAGTCACAGAAGCTGACATGGTAGGTGCTTTGTAACTATTTGAATGAACTAATACACCTGCTCTACTCCACTTGACTAGGCAGTTGGTCTCTATGAGGTATGGAGTCCACAGCCATCGCGCACCTTCTAGCTGTTGGGCTCATTCCTCAGCAGCCTTGGCCCATTTGATTGCCACAAGCCACCAGGCCACCTTCCTTCTCTGTCACCGATGGTCAAAACAGCCCCTGGTCTCTAAACTTCCAAGTTTATTTTCTTTTCTTTATTGTGTAATGTTGTAGCATTTAAACTTCAAAATATAAGTGGATTGATTTCTTTTTCTTGAGGTTTTGTTTCTGACTAAGGAGTTTTCTTTCTTTTTCTTTCTTCCTTCCTTCTTCCCTGCCTCCCTCCCTCCTC
>NW_021604579.1:7562107-7591027 GCF_004785775.1 Grammomys surdaster | reverse complement strand
TCAAAGATATGCAAAGGACTTTCAATTCATTCTGTCCTTTACTCTCCTGTGTGACCTTGGACACCCTTTCAAAAGAAACATTATCTTTAAAAGGAAGATAATACCCACATTTCCAGTTTATGTGAAAAGCTCAGAGGGAGGTCCCATGCCAGGCAGCTTGGTGTCCTCATGCCACGGGAAAGATTGCTGGGTTTATAACAGCCGGCCGTGGTGAGCACTTGTCAGCGCCAGCACTGATGCACAAGCCCCTCATTTGAATTAACCCAATTAGTTCTCACTGTTGTGATGTAGTTCATTATTACTTTCCCCATTTTGTGGACAAGGGAAAGAGAATGAAAGAAATTGTCCCAGCAGCCCCACCGGCAGTAAGGCTCTCATGCAGCAGGAGATGGCAGGATGGGCGTGGCCTGGTCCTGGCCCCTCCTCATGTCCTTAACCTCCTCCTCCCACTTTTCATGCTCCCTGATCTGCAAGTCTGGACACTTGACATGAAAACAGCCTCCTTCACAACCATTCGTGGCAGCCCTGGGCCCTGAGCCTCTGCCAAGGAGCACTGGACTGGTTTTTCTGCCGTTTATCAGGCTGCCAGAGGGCTGGGCAGCCTGTCTGCTTTTCACGCACAGATATCAGGGTAGCTGACAGAGCTGTGGAGCCTTGGAAATGGCACTGGCTCTGAGCAGAATGCCAATGAGGGACCTGGCCCAGCTTACAGTGAGGTTTTATGACCTGGGAGGCTCCCTGGCAGTCAAGGAGGAAATGCTGTTGGCTCGGGCCCAGCTGCCAGCCCCTGGTCCTCTATCTGGGGATGAGTTCTTGGTCTTGAATGTGTTGAGAACTGTTCAGTTGCAATGGGTGAGCACCTGCTTCCAGGATGTGTCTGGAGACCTGGAGGAAAATGTGTGCTTCACCTTCAGGCTGGAGTCCAAAAGAGAGAGAAAAAGTATAGGGAGAGAAAGGTAGAGGGAAGGAAGAAAATAACAAAGACTGGCTGATCCACTGGGGAAATAAAATTTGGAAAGTAAAGAAGTTATAATGAATATCTTAGTCCTGCCAAGTCATGAAGATGATCTAGTACAGATCTGGGGACTTTGATGTCAAGGGCAAAACTGCCCCCTACAAATTATTCCAATAATTTTATCCTTAAAATGCATACAAATTGTATATCTTACTCCAGAATATATAGACTTAAGCCATTTGCTTCTTCATTGCTACCTTAAGGGCTGCACCCCTATTTTGCTTTTAAGCTGCCCCTTAGCCCCCTATCTTGCTGATTAGTCCACAGGATCCTGCAGGGTATGATTCTAGAGCCGTGGAATCCACCCACTGTAAACAATGGCTCAAGTGGGCAGAAAGAGTGATTCATACCAGCATTCAGCAAGCACCTGCCAATCATTAGCCATGGAGCTCCCAGGGATGCAGAGATGAGTTGGGCCAGGCAGGCTTCAGCTCCAAACGACTCATGGTGCAATGTAAGAGGCAGACCTGTCACTGGGGTATCATGATAGAGCAGCAGTCAGGCTACGGTGGCAATGCCAGCTTCAACATGCTGGCCAAATTCTACACAGGGCTTTTTTTTTTTAGCTGTATATCTACTCTGAAAATAGTACTTAGGCAGAAAATATCAAAATTATTGCAGTATGAAGAAGCAAAGGCTGAGAGAGTATATGGCTTGTTCGAGTCTTGAGGCTGGGAGGTGGAGGAATTAGAGTTTCAATTCTTGTCCTTCTTCAAAGTGTCGGCTAGTCCTGTTCCATTCCACTGACTTCTATCATATGGGGTGATCTCAGAGGACAGTCAACACAGTCTGGAAGAATGATCAAAGAAAGGTTTCCAAAAGGATCCTCGTTCAGGCCTTAAGGATAAGTAGGAGATGCCCAGGCAGCGAAAGGGGTCTTCAGTGAGGGAAGAGCATGAGTATAGCAAGGAGTGCTGAGAATAAGACTGTGGAGAATCGAACACGATCCTCTGAGTGACATGAAATAGTGGTAGGGCATAAGGCCAGAGAAATGAGTAGACTCATATTGTGAAGACTTTATGCTAGGAAATTATTCTCTAGGGTTTAGGGTAGCAGTAGAAGTTCAGCTAGTGGGGGGATGACATGGTCAAATTTGCACTTAGGAAAGCTATTGCCAAACATGGGGAAAGGATAAAAGGAAGGAGGAGAGATTGAAGGCTCTCTCAGGATCATTCTATCCATCTTCATTTGTCTCCATCATTTATCTGTGTCGTGGTATCATCTGTCCCTGTCTGCCTACATCTGTCTCGTTATCAGCCTCAATCTGACCTGCCTGTTTATCTGATCCATTGGCTTCATTATATAACCCTAAGCAAGTCACTTCACAACTCGGAGCCAAGGGTCCCCCACCAATAAGATGAGGATCATAATGGCAGCCTCAGAAGATTAGATGAGGGATTAAATGTGATATTGCATGTGAAATCTTTTTATATATTACAAAGTACCATACAAATGTGAAGGATTAGTATTATCTACCCTATCTGCTCTCTCAGGTGTGGTTTTTTCACCCAAACATTTACTGAAGATGATATTAAGGCTAGATGCCATTTATATATTTGGTATATATGAGAAAGAATGTTTATAATGAATCAGAAAATATTAGTCTTCTACTAGATCAAAGTAAAAGTCTATTAGAAGCAAGAATAGAAGTCTCTGTTCAGTATTGCAGTATGCCTGTCTAGTGGTCTGTCTCTGTCAATCCAGCCAGCCAGCCACATACCCATCCATCCACCCATCCATCCATCCACCCACCCATCCATCCATCCATCCATGCATCCATCCATCCACCCATCCATCCATCCATCCACCCATCCATCCACCCATCCATCCATGCATCCATGCATGCATGCATCCATCCATCCATCCATCCACCCACCCACCCACCCATCCATCAACCCACCCATCCATCCATCCATCCATCCATCCATCCATCCATCCATCCATCCATCCAGTCTCCTGATTTTCTAACTGTGCTGTTTATATTCACAGATGGTCTCTGACTTAAAAGCATCACTGTCACACTACTTATCACATCTGTCCCTTTCCCCATAGCTCTCTCTTGATCAGCATGTAATTTCAAGAGGCTGTACAATAATACAGATAAAAAGAAAAAAAAACACTGCTTGGGTCAATGTGATTCTCTCTCTCTCTCTCTCTCTCTCTCTCTCTCTCTCTCTCTCTCTCTCTCATTTTTGCAATTTATGACTTTTCTCATCCCTTTTCAAGTGGTTCTTAGGATTTTCCTTAAGACTTAAGCTGGTCTCACATGGCTCTGACACTCCACATTCTATGAGCCAAAACATTTTTCAGCCTAAAATTGAAGTCAATGCCATTGAATTCTGTAGGTTCTGTAACTGAGTTAGGACTGCCAGGGAGGCCTCAGGCAGGTCCCAACCTCTTTATCTTTAGCGAAGTTTGTATAGACTCTGTCATGGAAGTCACTCACCTCTGAAGACCTCTTCAGAAGCAGTGTTTCACAGTGGGATAGGAGTCCTATTGTGTTACTTCCAAGCTTTGTGACAATCAAGTTATTCAACCACTCTGGACTTCAGTGTTAGAATCAATGAGATGAACACAGTGCCTCCTCTGAAGGTTTCAGTAAGAGTTAAGTGTTGTAAGGTCTGGTGTGAACTACTGACACACTGTACCTGGTGAACTGACCCAGTCAGGATTTGAGATTATTCTTCTATGGTAATGAAGTGTATTGTCACTGAGTATTCTGTTTGTACTGTTTGGTGTGCATGTCTCTATGGGTGTTGCAGGTGTGTTTGTGCAAGTGTGGGTGTCTGCAGGCATGTTTTAAATGTTCATCCACTGCTTATGACTGTTAAGCCCCTAGGAGAGTGGCACAGAGTAGAACTTTGTGTAACATGTTACATCCCTTAGCAGTGCCCAGTGCAGTTTCTGTTGAGCACTTGTTATGTAGCTTTAGTTCAACCAAGGAACTGTAATTTTTAAAAGTTGATTTCAATTAATTTAAATTGTTTAAATTGTCACAAGTGACTACTATATAGCCCTGGGATGTGCTCCCTTACCCTCTTTTAATTACTCCTGAAATAATTATGGTATCAAAAAACCATACTGAACACCTGCTATTTTTATACACTTAGGCACACACTAAATTATTTAATGCATACCAGCCCTGTGATCTGAGTGGTCTTGCTGTTACCTTTGTTCTCCTGATAAAGGACTGAGGTTTGAGGCAATAGCAAGTCCTTCAGAGTCGCAGGATTGAAGTCCAGGTCTACAGCCCAAAGCCATTCCCTTTGCACCGCCCTTGCACATGCTGTCATTTAGGAATGTAGGCACAGTCCCCAGGGTGAGTATAAAATTCCCTCTTGTTATAAATAGAATGTTCCAGCTATACAATGAAGAGTGGATTTCAGTGGTAGGTGAGGAAAGGGGGCATTCTGAGCAGAAACAGGAGACAGCTGGGAGGCAACTGCAGTAATTCTGAACCACAGAAGCCAATGCCAAGACCCCAGTCACTGGCAATCTCCCAGTCCCAATGTCAGAGACAAACAGCTCTTTGGAGATCACTAAGAACAAGCCCTATTTGAAGAATGCTGGACCTGAGGCTCTGAGGCAAAGAGGCAGGTATTGTCCCAGGATTCTCTGAGTTGGCAAAGGACCATCATTTCCTTCCTGACCCAATCTTGTTCCCAAGGTACAAGTGCATCATATTTCAGGGATTTTTTTTTTTTTTACCATCACTACCTCTTTGCCTCCACCCAAAGCTCCCTTTCATTTTTAGAGACTGCTCCTCCAGGCTTAGATGCCGCTGAGTTACCTAAAAGACAGGGATTTAATTTTTTTCTAAACAAATCAATTTTCACAAAGAATGAGCAAATCTACTGCCAGAAGTTTGAGCATTTTCTCCAGGGAATACAGACACTCATACAAGGTGTCTTGGAAGTAGATGAGAAATAGCTTCTTACATTTTTATTTTTAGAGAAGAAGGAGGAAAAAAAACAAACAACACCCTTGATGCCTGATGATACTCCACGCTCATCTCTCATTTCCCCATGACTATTCTGTCTTAAGGCTCTGGGAGGCTGTGGGAAGCTGCTATGTGATTTTTATCTTCATGATTAACGTGCTACACTTTATTGAGTTCTTTACATCGGCAGCAGAATCTGCAATGCAGGATTTTACATAACACCTCATTTTCTTCTTGCACCATTACTGTTATTAACCTGGTGGCAATAAACAGAAAATACAGCTTTGCTTGTTCTATGATCTTTATTTTTGTCCCAATAGCAAGGAAAGATTTAAAGGAGAGGAGAGAGAGAACCCAGGGAGAATAGGAAAGGAAGGTTTGCCCTTTATGCCCCTTCCATGTCTGCCCTTCCTCCTCCCTCTCCCATGACAGCATTTGCACAGATGAGCTAGGATTAACACCAATTCTGAGCAGATATTTTCTCCCTCACTATGAACTCAAGAACGTATACATTTGGCAAGGATTTTCTCACATCCATTGTGTGCCCAACACTGTGCTAGATGCTGACCAGAAAACAATATGAAGGGTGATTAATCACCTGAAGGAAAGAGACACACAAGAAAATAATAATGAAATGGTGACCTGAGTATGCTAAAGTTGGAGGGTCAAGTAACAGTAAGAGAAGATACATGATAAGCCATACCCTGAAGTCAGCCCTCCGGCAAAGGGTCCACATTTGGTTTTAGGGGGTTTTAGTGGGACAAAGAATTCCTGGCAACAACAGAAGCAAGGCCTTATGAGACACACAAAAGCACGGAATTAATACCTTGGATGTTCTCAATTTGTAATGATGAAAGCATAGGTACTCATTAGCAAACAGCAGAGGCTGAGGTTGGAGATGGTGGCAAGTCATCAAGGACATGGTCTTCATAAGGGAAATTAATGTTATATATATTGATAGTATACTCTTTCTCTCCCCCTTAAGATCAAGCCAAATATTAGGTAATTGTTACAAAAATATATACAGCAAAGAGAACTTGTCTATGGGGACAAGATTTAATTTTGACCTTGTCACTTACACACTGTAATCTTGGGAAGATGTAAACATGATAAGATGATTATGAACAAGGTGTTTAAGTTTTTGATACTACTTCATGTGTCAAAATTGGGGCACAGGGCAAGAGAACTCTAGACAATCCAAAGAGCTAGAGAGACAACCAGAATATCCCATTAGATTTTGGCAAAAGTGTTTAAATGGAACTAGGTGAAAGGTTTCCCTTCAAACTAAGAGATAAGACAGATTTGTCGACAGAACCTTCTCTGACCCTTGATAACTCTCACTCTTATTCAGTCCTTGCTACTAGAAGGAGTGAATGGCTCCAGTCCCTATGAATAACACTTACTTCTAGTAGGTGACACAGATATCTGAGAATGTGTCTTCAGGTGTTTGGTTAAAAAAAAAAACCTTCTGTTTTGATATCCTAAGAAAGATGTGTTATGCTTCTGCTTAACTATAATGAGAAAGAACTCTATTTTTATAGGAAACATATGACTATATGGGGAAAATGTGCCTCTCATTCACATTGCCATATTTGGGGAAAAAATAAGCTTGTTTTTTTGGATCCAAATAACATAACCCAAGACCGTAGAACATCTGATCACATCATGTCCTAACTGGGAACAAATTCGGCTTTGATTGGAATCCTCCTAAACTCAGGCTTTGGAAACTCAGCCCTTAGTACAACAGTGTTTGGATATGAGGGTCTCTGGGGTGTATTTAAACCACAAAAGCTGTGCTATCAAGTGGGTTAGTGATACTATAAAAATAGCTGGCAGACTG
Source organism: Grammomys surdaster (assembly GCF_004785775.1). Taxonomy (NCBI): domain Eukaryota; kingdom Metazoa; phylum Chordata; class Mammalia; order Rodentia; family Muridae; genus Grammomys; species Grammomys surdaster. Next base: position 7,584,232 of record NW_021604579.1, on the reverse strand, counting down.
GGCTTAGTCTGCTCTTCTCTTCTACCACGTGGCTTCTTTCTCATGTGAAGACATAGCAAGAAGGACTATGAGAAATGACTGTCTGTTCTTTATACACTGTCCAGTCTCAGATATTCTGTTAGAGCAGCCCAGTACAGACTAAGACAAGTGGTGAAGAAGCACACATCCAACTCTGGCTTGTAAGATGAGTGGACTCTCCATCTGAAGTCAAAAAACTTGAGAGATGGCCAGGCTATTTCCTTTCCACAGAAGGATCCTTTCCTTATCCCAACTTGGTGGGCACCTTCACCTCCAACTCTGTGTGGCTCAAAGAGCTACTTCCTCTGTAAAGTCTTTCCAGAATATTCACTCATCAGCCACACTTCCTCCTGTGTCTTAATCTACTTCCCTCATAATAGTACCTGAAAGGCTTATAAATACTTGTCTGAGACCTCAAATGGCACACTGTATAGTGCACAGTGGAGAATGAGAGGTGTGAGGAAAAGAGTCAAAAAGGAGTGAAGAAAAGTGAAGAGAGAAGAGAGAAATACAACGAGCAAGGGGGAAGGAAAGAAGGGGAAGAAAGAATAAAGGAACAGACACTGGATCCCTGCCTATGCTTTTCTGTTCCCTTTCTCCTCTTCTCCAGCTTGCTCTGAAGGAAGTAAGTAGGAGCCACCTTAATTTCCTCAGAATAAAGCACATCCTTGCAAGGGCTAGTGAGATGGCCTGAAAATTAAGAGTGCTTACTACTCTTGAAGAAGACTCAGGCTTGGTTCCCAGAACCTACCAGCAGCTCACAACCACCAGTAACTCCATCTCCACAGTATCTGACTCCCCCTTCTGGCCTTTGCAGGTACCTGTATGTACATGGTCCACATAAACTCAGGTAGGAACCTATATACAAACACATAAAACAAAAATAAATGAGTCCTTATGAAAACACACCAGGTTGTATTTTTTAAAAAATCAAAGCCCAAATTCTGGCCCCTTGAACACTTCTTTGAAAGGCAGTAACATGGGCTCTGCTAAGTGGAAAGGCTACAGAAGTGTGAAAATGGCTGACCGACCTTCCTACACCAGGCTTTCCCCACATGTTATACTAAGGAAATGAACTCTGCGGTTTTGTCTTGAAAGAGAGAAGATCAGGGAGGGTAGCACCACTTGTTCCCAGGTAAAGGCCTGAAGATGAAGGCAGAGGACTGCAAAAAGAAAATCAAATATTTGAAGAATATAGAGCACCTGATGCATGCTAGAAAAGATGTGTTCTAACCTTGTCAACAAAGCTTGTCTTAAGTAAGTCTGAAATTGAAGATCAAAGAGAGAAGTTTCTCTGTGTTCTCAGAGCAGGCTAGAAGGAAAGCCAAGATGAATTTTCCAGAAAGAAGAAGAGGAGGAGAAGGAGGGGGAGAGGGAAAGGAGGAGGGGAAGGAGGAAGAAAAGAAGAAGAAAACAAAAAAGAAGAGGAAGAGGAAGAGGAGGAGGAAGAAGAAGAAGAAGAAGAAGAAGAAGAAGAAGAAGAAGAAGAAGAAGAAGAAGGAGAAGAAGGAGAAGAAGGAGAAGAAGGAGAAGAAGGAGAAGAAGGAGAAGAAGGAGAAGAAGGAGAAGGAGAAGAAGGAGAAGAAGAAGAAGAAGAAGAAGAAGAAGAAGAAGAAGAAGAAGAAGAAGAAGAAGAAGAAGAAGAAGAAGAAGAAGATTCATTTTCCAAGAGCCTGCTCTGTATCAGGACCTCTAACTCAGTAGTCAGACATCTATCCTTACCCCTCTGGATTAGCTGACAGACTCCTGCAGTAAATATCCCCAAGGATCAAGGCCACAGCTATTTATTGAGTGTTTAATGTGTGCCCAAATGTGCCTTAGTTTCATCAGCCTTTGGTTTTTAATGAAGCAACATTAACTTTTAATTATCAAGTTAAAATGTCCCTTAGCTCTCATGGGTTTACACATTATGGCTCAGTCTTCTCTTAGCTGAAGGTTCCTTGATTATTTTTGCTTCATCTTCCCACTCAAACTATAGTCTCCCAAAGACAATCCTGGCAGTCTCTCTGCAGGAGCAGGCATGTGGGGTGGTCCCCGTAGGGGAGAGTCAAGCAGGCTTCAGATATAATGAGATGTGAGCTAGGATCAGCCCTAGGAGATCTTCGTGAACCACAGTCTCTGGGCTCTTGCTCAGAACATGATCTATTTCCTTTGTGGATTGTTGAGGGTTAGATGAACTAATTGTTGTGAGGATGGCTTACAAGTTGTATAAACATGCAAGATGCTGGGTATTATCAATAGATGTCCTATTGAATAAGGAAAAACTGTACACTTATCTAAGTTGGTCCCCACACTCCTCTCAACTCTCCTGTTGTAGCACTTGCTCCTCTCCTTTGTTCCTCCAAACTGTTGTCATACATGTAACTTCAGGTAATATGTCCATCTTTCCTACAAGGTTTTAAGATCCAGGAAGGCCATAAGCCCCGTGCCAAGCACAGCACTTGACTGTACCATCACTGCGTAATTGAAAAGAAGATATTGAGAGTCTATAAACTTGTAGACATTTTGATAGGAATGAAATCAGTTAAAACTTCATTTAACTCCACACAATCCTGTGTGTTAGACATGTTGAGCAAGGTGTTACTCAGATGCCTGAGAGGGTATGAGAGCACCTAAGAAGGGGCAGGAGGCTCAGGGTAAGACAGAGAGAGCAGGAGGTAAGAGTCTCAAGACCTAACTCCATGGTTTCCTAGGCTGGCTGCCGGCTTTTCTTATATGACCTTTCTCTGCCTTTGTGGCAGCCAATGTTCAGCCATGTTCAGGACATGCTTGACAAAGGAAGATGTCACCATGCCACTTCAGAAAGTTATGCCACACAAGATAGAAGGCCTTGACACTGATTCGTTTGACTGTTTGGCTTCTGAGACATGGCCTTGACACACTGGCCAAGCAGACTTCAAACCTGGTTTCAAGTGACCTTTATACCTTAGGCTACAGGTGTGTGCCAGCATGTCCAGCTGATTGGTTATTAAGCAGTCTTCAAATTTTACAACTTTCAGAAAGATTTCTACTAACTAGATGATATGTCAATTGATTTTAAATGTTTTTGTCTTTGTTGTTTGTTTGTTTGTTTGTTTGCCTGAGTTCCACAGGAATAACATGTTGGGACTGAATCTTAGCTGGGAAGTTGTCAGACTGTTCTGGAACATTTCTCACTAGTTCTATGCACACACTCACCGCAAAGCCCCTTTGAGTATCTGAGGCCAGTCACACACATACACATATAGATCTTCAGCTCAGAGGAAAAGGAGCCTACAAGGCATGTGCTTGGCTATGACCAAGCAATTGTTTGCTAGACTGCAAGTTCCTGAGGACAGAAAGAGAAACAGAGAAAGGAGCCTTGTTGCCAGTCTCCCCAGTTCGAGTCACACCTCTCCATTCCTCCATCTGTAAAACAGGAATGTTAACAGAATTCACCCTTCTCAGTCTATCATTACCAACACCCAACCCCATCTCAACAACAAAAGCCCCTCTACCCTTCCAGAACCCTAGTTCCCTAGGTCTTCCTCCATTCGACTGATTATGTGATAAACACTAAAGAAGTCCCCAATGTGAAGGATTCAACACGGTGTCAGAGCACCAAGCTCAGGCTCTGGCTGTGCGGAGTGAGACAAAGCAGCTCAGAACGCAGAATAAAACCCAGTTCCTCCCTGGTGTCCAAAAGAAAATGAACTCCACACTAAATTATGTTGCAAATATGCCCCGAGGTAGTTTTAATTTTATTGGCACTGATTTTAATTTACTCTTTAGGCCCCTGATTGCAGGATGAGCTGCTGGCTGCTGGCGAGGGGACAGCCCTTCATCAGTTGGTTTTAATTAAGGTTCTTAAGTTTGGAAGGAAAGAACAGAGATGTCCCTTCGCCCACTTCTGTTCTCATTCCCAAGTTATAATTAAAGGCCCCGCATCTGCGACAGATCCCTTTCTCTATGTAGTATGGTCACAGAATTAAGACATTTGATTGCTAAAACAGGAGAAAAAAGACCCAACACACTGAAGACACATTCGATCATTCATTAATTCACTTGTCCATTCACGAGCTAGTTTTGTCATTTCTTCCTTCATTGAGTTTTAATAACATGCTCTATGCCAGCATTAGTTCTGATCCTGTGGGTTTTATAAAATTAATAATATATGATTCCTGCCCTCAAAGACCTCACATCTGAATGAGAGATGGAAATAAAGAATTACAAGATCATGAAGGAGGCTAATCACTTAGCCAGAGGCATAAAATAAGGCCTTTGAGGGGATGGTACACTACTAGGAATAGAACCCAGGAATTGAGCATACTAAGTAACTGTTCTACCAACAAGGTACATCCAATATCTATCTATTCTATCTATCTATCTATCTATCTATCTATCTATCTATCTATCTCTTCTCTTTCATTTTTAGACAATATTTCCCTCAGTTTCCTGGGCTGGCCCCAAATTTGTGATCCTTACTTGCCCACCTCTCAAGTATCTGGGATGACAGATGTGTACTACCATCACACTCAGCAAAACAAAGCACTCTAAACCAACCAAGATTTTGTACTGATCAAAATGAATAATACTAGCTTCTAAACCAATCCCCAATTTCAGTGGCTATGATATACTAAAGGTTCATTTGTGCCTCACATGGCAGTCAGATGCAGGCCTCCCAGCCACTTTTCTGTAAGTAATGATTCAGGAACATGGGTGAGTGAAACAGGAATGAGGACTGGAGTGTGCCTGGGTGTGGTTGGAGAGAAAGGTTTTACTGTAGATGTGAGGGAGAGCACAGCCAGAGGCATCTAGAAGGGTCCAGACTGAAGTGGGCCATGAGAAGAGGAGCAGGAGAGAGTGAGAGAGGAAAAGAAGGGAAAGCAAGCAAAGAGGATGCATGAGGACCGAGGAAGCATGTAGTCAAAATGACTGAGCTACATAGCAAAGAAAAGCTGGGGGAAGGAAAGCCCACCCCTGCTCTGGAGAGGCTCAGGGTAGAGGGCAGGGTGAGAAGTGCTGGGATGGACACCCACAGTTACCAAGTAAGACTTGTCCCTGCATTCATTCATTTGGGACCTGACAGTAGGCTTCTTGTTTTCTTATGACATTATACTTTTTACAGGCAGATTCCATGAAGTACAAATGTGGTAGACTGTATGCAAATTTTATGGCCAGCCCCAATGTAGCAGTGTCCATTGTTGCCTGCATCCTGTTTGATCCCAGCCGAAAAATAAATGAAAATGAGAACTGTCGTCCTTGTCCTGTCCCCCAAAAGAAAACAGGACAGGCAAGCATCTGCTCAGCTTATGCCTTATGTTTCAAGGTTTGGAAGAGTTAACTAGATAAAAGTGTAGAGATAGTATCTAGGCAGAGGAATACCATGTGTGGATTCAGAGATAAAGATCATGAGCCCATGTGATCTGTGAGTTATGTCTTGGATATTGTGAGATTTGGGGCTAATATCCACTTATCAATGAGTGCATACCATGTTCCTTCTTTTGTGATTGGGTTACCTCACTCAGGATGATATTTTCTAATTCCATCCATTTGCCTAAGAATTTCATGAAGTCATTGTTTTTAATAGCTGAGTAGTACTCAGTTGTGTAAATGTACCACATTTCTGTATCCATTCCTTTGTTGAAGGACATCTGGATTCTTTCCAGCTTCTGGCTATTATAAATAAGGCTGCTATGAACATAGTGGAGCATGTGTCCTTGTTATATGTTAGAGCATCTTTTGAGTATATGCCCAGGAGTGGTATAGCTGGATCCACAGGTAATACTATGTCCAATTTTCTGAGAAACCCCGAGACTGATTTCCAGAGTGGTTGTACCAGCTTACAATCCCACCAACAGTGGAGGCGTTGTGAGGTGGTGTGAGGTGGAATCTCAGGGTTGTTTTGATTTGCATTTCCCTGATGACTAAAGATGTTGGACATTTCTTAAGGCGCTTCTTGGCCATTCGATATTCCTCAAATGAAAATTCTTTGTTGAGCTCTGTACACCATTTTTAATAGGGTTATTTGATTGTCTGGAATCTAATTTCTTGAGTTCATTTTTATATTTTTGATATTAGCCCTCTATTAGATGTAGGTAAAGTTCTTCTTCCAATCTGTTGGCTGCCATTTTGACAATGTCCTTTGCCTTACAGAAGCTTTGTAATTTTATGAGGTCCTATTTGTCAATTCTTGATCTTAGAGCATAAGCTATTGGTGTCCTGTTCAGGAACTTTTCCCTTGTGCCCATGTGTTTGAGGCTCTTCCCCACTTTCTCTTCTATTAGTTTCAGTGTGTCTGGTTTTATATAGAGGTCCTTGATCCACTTGGACTTGAGTTTTGTACAAAGAGATAAGAATGAATCGATTTGCATTTTTCCTACATGCTGACCTCCAGTTGAACCAGCACCATTTGTTGAAAATGCTGTCCTTTTTCCACCAAATAGTTTTAGCTCCTTTGTCAAAGATCAAGTGACTATAGGTGTGTGGGTTCATTTCTGGGTCTTCAATTCTATTCCATTGATCTTCCTGCCTGTCTCTGTACCAATACCAGGTAGTTTTTATCTCTACTACAGCTTGAGGTCAGGGATGGTGATTCCCCCAGAAGTTCTTTTATTGTTGAGAATACTTTTTGCTATCCTGGGTTTTTTGTTATTCCAAATGAATTTGAGAATTGCTCTTTCTATCTCTGTGTAGAATTGAGTTGGAACTTTGATGAGTATTGCATTAAATCTGTAAATTGCTCTCGGCAAGATGGCCATTTTTACTATATTGATTCTGCCAATCCATGAGCATGGGAGTTCTTTCCATCTTCTGAGATCTTCTTCGATTTCTTTCTTCAGGGACTTGAACTTCTTGTCATACAGATCTGTCACTTACTTGATTAGATTCACATCGAAGTATTTCATATTATTTGTGACTATTGTGAAGGGTATCATTTCCCTAATTTATTTCTCCCCCAGATTATCCTTTAAGTAGGGTAAGGCTACTGATTTGTTTGAGTTAATTTTATATCCAGCCACTTTGCTGAAGTTGTTTATCAGGGGTTAAGAGTTTTCTAGTGGAAGTTTTGGGATCACTTACTTAAGTATACTATCCTATCATCTGCAAATAGTGATATTTTGACATCTTCCTTTTCAATTTGTATCCTTTTGATCTCCTTTTGTTGTCTAATTGCTCTGGCTAGGACTTCGAGTACTATATTGAATAAAATGCAAAACATTGAAAAAAAATCCTTGATGTTAGTTATCCCTCTCTGCAACCGTCCCCTTTCATAACAACAGACCCATCTAAACTCAAACTCAAATGAAAATACTTAAAGGGAAGCAATGGAACAGGAAACAAAAGAAACAGTGAAAGAAGTCAAGTCACAAGCTCAAAAAAAAAAGATGACAAATGTGATTACAGTAAGAAAATCAAACATTTAAAAGTTCTTTCATGAGGGGATGTTCTAGTAAAAGTAACATAAAAAGAAAAGAATTACAAAATATATAACACAGAACACAAAGGTGAATTTGTGTAATATATAGCTTCGTATAGTCAGTAAATCAGAAAAAGAGAGAGAGAGCCTAGTAACTCAATTCTAAAATGGGCAAAGAAAATGAGCAGTCATTTCACCGAAAATGCTAATAATTCTTACATGTATGAAAAGAAGTTTAACTAGATAATAAAGGATAATTGCACTAACAGAAATTCTTATTAAAACTAATCTTAGATATCACTTCCCACCCATCAAAAATGATACATTTCAAAAAGTAAAAATGTACCCATGTTGTCAAGGTGATTATGCCCTGATACACTGTTGAGAGTGTATCAGCCCTTTTAAGGGATCCTGATAGCATTTATTAGAATTGCATATATATATGTGTGTGTGTGTGTGTGTGTGTGTGTGTGTGTGTGTGTGTGTACATGTGCGTTCATGTGATCTTAGTGATTCCATTTCTGTGAATCCAGTGTATAATTGCATCTGTATAAACTTCTGTATATATAAAATCCATCATCAAAGCACCACTGGTAACAGAAAAAGACTGGAAACTCCTTTTATGTTCATCAGGTAGAGAGGTGATTAGCTGTCAAAAAGAATGATTCAACTATTTGTTGAAAAAAAAATAGTTACCTAAGGCATAAGAAGGGAAAAAGAAAAGATCTGAACAATAAGATTAAGGTGTTACTACTATTTTGGAGTGGGGACACTATTTCCTTGTTTATACACAGACTGTGTCTAGAAGAGTTTGTGCTGACCTGATAGGAAAACTGTATGTTTGATTGCAGGATGGAGTGGAAGGTATATTTTCCACTGTAAAATATTACATGCCATTTAACTTCTGGACCATATGTGTCAATCAATTAAAACTCACATGCTGGTAATTTATAGTGAAGTCAGATTAACCACTGGTGTGAGAATGTGAAATTTGCGGGACAACTGATACCACAGCCAAGTGACTGTCAGTGGGGCCTGGCCGTCATCCTTGCTCCATCACTAGCTTGCAGCCAGCCTTGCACAAACGCCTCCACTCCGGTCTGAGCAGAGATAGGTTAGAGGGACTGAGTTCTAAGGCCTCTCTGTCTCTGGCAGTAAGAGATATAAATTGTAGTTTTTCCTCCCTCATTTCTCAGGACATCTGTCTACCTCTTCCTTTCCTCTGCAGCTTATCAGAAGTTCAGAGCAAAAGACAGACAATTGAAGAAAATAAAATTGCAAAAATGACTTTTATGGGGCTCCTGTTGGATCATTGTGTATTCCTCCTACAAAGCTGAAAATGATGGGTTTAATATCACACAGAGAACTGCATCTTGTTGCTCTCAGAAGAGAGTGTATGCTACCCAGAGAACCAGGAGCTCGGCAAGACATAACTCTTCACTCCAACTCTGAGGCAAATGAAATGACAGTTATCAGGTCCACATTCTAGAAGCAACATGGATTTTATTTGGCAGTAACTTTATTTGAAAGTGTCCCAAGGAGAGTGAATCTTCCTACATGTGGGCTTTTCTTCTTTTCTGGGACTACAAACCAGAAAGAAGATAGTTAGGAGATTGACATGGCTAGTGTTAGTCACTGATGACAAGTCACTTTTGTCAGAAGTCAAGCAAGAGTCCTGGGCATTAGGCTCAGGCAAATTTTGTTCACATTTAGGTCTTTGTGATAATAATAATAATAATAATAATGCTATTATTATTATTATTGGCATGTAAAAAGAGGAGGATCATTGTATTTGAGAGATACTAAAGTTCTAATGTCCTAAAAGTCTTCTCATTTCTGCCAGTCTGTGTTGGTACCTAGCACCATCTCCCAGTGTCTTTTGTGCCATCGTTCTGCTGACAGTCCTGAGCATCCTGTACTTATAGATACTAAATTCTTATAGACAACACTCCAACCTCAGGGAATTTAATAAATAATGTCATATCAAGCTAGGAAGTGTCTTAACCACATAAGCAGACTTGTCTCAGCAACGTCATTTACAGATTACAAAGCCTTCCCAACCAGGAACTATTCCTTTGTTATTGGGGAAAAGATGAGACATCACGACAAAAGGTTAAATGAAAGAGCTAATTAAGACATCATGAATAAAGCTTCTAGAATGGAGCCTAGCTCGCCTAGGATACACACGAAACAATGACAATTCTTACTCCTGGGTTTGCTTCCCAGCATAACTCTAAGATTAGAATCAAAATACATATTTCTCAGATTCAAAATATCCTCTACCCAACTATCTATGGCTAGTGAAATCACTATAGCCACCACTTCCAAAATACACTGTAAATATTTGCCCCAACTACCCACAGAGCAAGGTAGTCCTTACCTCTCCCTCATCCAGGAACCTTCTCTTTGCAACAGATGGAGACCATTATAGAAAACCACAACCAATCAAAACAAAGACTCATGGAGTCCCGTTGGATGCATCTACAAAACATCCCACACTTAAGACTCAGGGGAAAATGCAGAAGAGGGGGACAGAAAGATTTTTAGGAGCCAGAGGATCAGGGGATTTGCTGTGAGAATGTGTCTCCTAGTAATGTCAAAAGCTGCACCCATAAAGTCTCACCAACATGTCTGCCTAAACATGAGCTGAACCAGGACAACAACAGACATGCCAAAGTGAACCAGGGCAAAGACCACAACCTCAATCCTATACAAAGAACTACAGGCAACTAAGAAATCTTCAGAGTGGGAGAAATAGTCTTCCTGGGGAAAAGCACACTAATACATATGTGTATGCATGAAATGACAATTAATGTAAAAAGGAAACATAAATTTGAAGGAGAGCAGGGGGAGATATATGGGAGGCTTTGGAGGGAGGAAAGAGAATGGAGAAATGATATGATTATAACTTCAAAATTAAAAGAAAAAGGGCTTTTAAAATCCTGAGGCTCAAAGTAGGAGCACAATCTACCCTAGACTTCTCAGCTGGAAATGGAAGTTAAGACAAAAAGCACAGGAATGCCTAATGTAAATACAATGATTTCCTAGAAGCTATTTCTTATTAATCATACTAACTTCTTAAAATGCCTAATCATGTTCTATGTACGTAACTCAGTTGAAAATATAACAAAATCCTCATTTCTTGGAGACCTCTAAAAGACAGATGCTACCAGTAGCTCTTCCCGACCCTGGGGAGACATTAGTTAAAAATGAGCAGAAATCCATCCTCACCTGTCTCCTGTCCTCCAATCACATTGCAAATAGTTGCCAAGTCTATTGATAGGGGAAAAAAGCCAGCTGGAAAGGATATGCGCAGTGTGGCAGCTCTGCTGGTCCAGCCTTCTCATTTGTTATCCTTTCTTTCAACAGAAAACAAGCCTGGAGTTCTATATCGACATTCACGCTCACTCCACCATGATGAATGGCTTCATGTATGGCAATATCTTTGAGGATGAGGAACGGTTCCAAAGGCAGTCCATTTTCCCAAAACTCCTTTGCCAGAATGCCGAGGACTTCTCCTATGTAAGTGAAAAAAGTTCTCTGGTAGCCAGTCCCAATCCTGGATGCTTCAGCACCTCTTCCTGACACACGTCCCTCTCCTTCAGGTTCATTTTCATTTGGCCTGACAGGGGAGTGTTTGGCCTGTCTGGTCACCTAGTGTTTGTTTAGTGTGTCCAACTCCAACATTAACAAGGTAAAGCAACCCATCAAGTGGTCTCCCGGTTTCATGCCTCGCCTGTGGTCTGTTTTCACTTGCCCGAGTTCTTCTTCGAGCAGGAGAACAATGTGTCTGCTCAAGACATTATACACCCACCATCCTCATCTTCAATGACTTTCTTGGCCCCAATTTCTTTGTCAGTAATTGGTGAGTATATTTCTTTTTACCTGGCCTGTACTACAGCTTCCTGGGAAGACATATGTAGCTATAGATATGAAAGTCCCTTGCAGGCAGAAAAGACCTCAACAACCTTCAGAGACATTTGAGGTGGGTGGGATAGGATGGGAAGAGGAAGTTAAAAATTGTGTAGCACAAAGCAACACCACTAAAGAGCAGGGAGAGAAGATGAGGAGAGACAGCAACACACACTATTGGGACATTGGGGTGGTTTTGCTCATTTTTCCTTTGTTTTGATACTAAATCTCGGGGCCTTGTTACTGCCATGTGGCAGTTGGAAAGAAGCTCACAGAGGTCATAGCAATTTTTGAAGTTGATGAGCTGAAAACTCACCTGCTCATTGCTTCAGGCTGGACATTAGTGAGGATGATGAATTTCTGTATGTGGTAAGATGCACTGTGAATTGCAGTCTTTGGATGACAGGCTGAGAAAGGAGGTTTGGAGGTTGTTTAGCACAGTCCTGTTTTTTATAACCAAGAGAATCATATGGTTCAGAAAAGTTGAGCATCTATTGCAAAGTCATCTAGAATTTAGGGTGTAGAGTCAAACCAGCGTCTGCCCATTGTCAGCTATGGGACTAAAGCATTTGTTTGTGTAGGAACCTGTAGAGCCTTTACAACAGTGGTAATTTCAGAGTGAGCTGCAGCCTCTAGTTCATTGGAAGATGTGCCATAGGTCTAAGATGCTCACAGGAGTTTTGGTTCCTAGATATACAGAACAGATATCATCTGAGCCATGGTTCTGGTCCTGGTGATGTTTCTGTATCCCTGCTTCCTTGGGCGCTCTGAGCTGTCCTCAAGGTCTTCATCCCAGTCCCATTCCTGTCTCTTCTCTGACTCTCAAGAACTGGCTCCAACGTGGAAGAGTTATGTTTTACCACATAAATTTCAAAGTCTTTGCACTGGAGACTTAATGACCTTTCATACTTTCCTTCACCCCTACTACACATGATAGGGAAACTGAGAACCACCAACAGAGCAGCTGATAGTTGACAAACAGTGAGAAGCAAAACTTATGTGTCTGAACAGAAGACCTAAGTATAGCCTGCTTCCTTTTTTGCTTACTCTAATGGGTGCTGCCAACATTGCACAAAAGGAGCATCCTTGATCTCCCTATCTTATGTTGGACATGAATTCACGTGTCTCTAATGCGATGGGGAACATAGGGACACCTGGAGCCACTAAGTCTAGGTTTCACATCTGTACTGATTTGCTTACTTGTTCATTTGTGAGCCTCAGTTTCCTCGTCTTCAGAGAGATAAAATAAGAACACCTACTTCAATGGGTTCTTTTAAAACTAAAACATGAGACTACCCAGGGAACAGTATCATCAAGTTGAGCAATTAATTCTGATTATGATCATAGTATAGTATATGTGCCCCCATCTGCTTTTCACTCCTTCTCCAGCCCCATTCAGATTCCTAAATGTAGCTGTGCCCCAGGAACCCGGATGGATGCTTTCAATTACAATTGTTGACTAAGGAGTCCTCACAATAACTAAGATGGTGAAGCAGATCCCACTTATCAGATGAGAAAACTAAGAACTAGAGGCATAAGGTTTGCTCAACCTCTAAAAGCTGGTGTGAGCCATCCAGGTCTGATTCTCTGTCTCTTCCCAACTTTATCTTTTACAGACTAGCACATCCTTCAACCGGGATGCTGTGAAAGCAGGAACTGGCCGACGCTTCCTTGGTGGGCTTCTGGATCACACGTCATACTGCTATACCCTAGAGGTTTCCTTCTACAGCTACATTATTGGGGGTACTACAGCTGCTGTACCCTACACTGAAGAAGCCTGTATCCTTGCCAGGTCCCTACTATATCTAGCTGGGAGCATCAAACTTGGAAGGACTTTCTAGGCAGGTCAAGAGTTTGATGCCAGCTTAAAAAAAAAAAGTGCTAGTTTCTGAGGTGAGGAAGAATGTGGAAGATTCTATTGGGGGTATCTTTGGACTACTTGGTTTGTCTTGACCTTCCCGTGCCCTTCATATAGTCATAGACATCTCAACAGCTGCTTCCAGGGCCCAAATCTTCCTTGGGCCCAGGGCCTATGTCCTTCTCACTCCTGTGTTCCCGTCTTTCTCATCTACCACCATACCCACACTTCCTAGCTTCTGCTCCCTCACTTTCTCTTTTCTCTACTCGCCGTTTTCTTTGTCTGTCTTCTCCATTCTACCTCCCTCCCTCTTCTTTTTCTTCTCACCCCTTTTTTTCTTTACTTCTGACCTCCATCTTCCATGCCCCACCTTCCCCTACCTTCTACATCTACCTCCCTGCTTTTGATAAACTGCTTTTCCTCCAAGCTTCTCAAAAATATTCTCTTAAGTTCACTGTGATGAAAACTGGGGGCTACTTTCTACCTTGCTTGATTTCTTTGTAAAGAAAATGTATTCACTAGTTTTAGCTTATCTCAAACTCGCTTTATTGGGTCTGTGACATTCTGATAGAACTTGTTAATTTTTATTCTTTGAGTTTTAAATTGGTTCATTTCTCTTTTCTAAACTTGTCATTTCCTCAGAGAAAGAATTATAGTTGAGAATGTTTGGAACAGGAAAAGAATGGGATAAATTATGAACAGTTGTCCCTTGATGTTCCAAGATGGTTCCAGAATCCAGAAGTCTGGATATTCTAGTATTCTAGCCTTTTGTGTATAGTGTTGTAGTATTCATATATATATGGAGCTCACTAAAACTTCAGTAGTCTGGGTCCTACCTCATGCTACTAGCATATGAGATGTTCCCCACACAGTTTACAGTAGGAATTCTATGGCTATTCACCAAGAGTTGCGAAAGGCTTATATACATATACGTATACGTATACATATATATATCCTTCTGTATACTTCAAGGTATACCTGTTTTGTGTTTTTGAGACCAGATCTCTCTATGTAGTCCTGACTGTCCTGAACTTGCTATGCAGACCAGGTTGGCCTCAAACTCTCAAACATTCATTTTCCTGACTCTGCCTCACAAGTGCTGAGATTAAAAGTATGAACCACCATGCTACCCAAATGTATATTTTTAAATCATCTCTAGATAACATAATATCCAATGTATTATAAATGCTGCATAAATCATTGTTATACTGTATTCTTTTTAGAAAATTATCTGTAAACAGTCAGTACAGACTCAATTTTGTAAAACTATTTTCTATCCATGGCTAATTGAATCTTCTGGTGCAGGACCCATGGATATGGGAGGCCCATTCACTATATCTACAAACTACCCCTTCCCCAAATGAAAGTGCTCACACTAGCCTTTTGTAACTCTTGGTGAATAATCGTAGAGTTCCTACTGTAAACTGTGTGGGGAACATCTCATATGCTAGTGGCATAGTTAGGACCCAGACTACTGAAGTTTTAGTGAGTCCCAGTTACTTTTCTAGGAACTTGAGAGACCCAGGTGATAGCCTCAGAGGGAGGGGCTAACAAGGAGTAGGCCAGGTGGTGCATCAGTGTTTCAGGCTTCCTAGAGCCTTGGAGAGATCATGATAAGAACTGGATGTTCTGCCCACAGACACTAAGACTGAGCCCATCCTCTTAAAATATGATATGATATCTTCTGGGTTAGCAAGGCCGACAAAGTAGTCTCCACTATGAAGCAGAGGACCCATGGCTTCCCAAAGTCTGGTCATTCTTAAATGCCCCTTGCCACCCTCTCCTGCCAACATTTGGTGGTGTGATCCCCCAGCTCCTTAAAGACACATGTGAAGGTCAATTCCACACCACACCTACTTTGCTCTCCTTCAGTATTGTGGCAAAGGAGGTCATAGGAATTGTTTAGAAGAAATTTGAGTGTATGGACTAAAGTGGATTCTAAAACCAAGATGCAGGTCTCTCTGGAAGAGGCTGCAGCTGGTTTGTCATTGCTTTCTGGCATCCAATTTTATGGGTTCTCCCACCTTTCTATCAGTATGGTTTGCTGATAGAAATTTTATCTTTACTAAAAAACAAAACAAAACAAACCACTTCTTCAGCTCATAGTTTCTGTCTCTTAACACCCAATTCTTCTTAAAAAAAATAAATAAATATGTGTTAGTGTTCCAGGAATCACAACCAGCACCTGGGGTAAAGTCCTAGAGAAAAGAGTACTCTAAGGCTTTCACTCTATTGGGGAGAAAGAAGTGAGAAGAGATAATTAAAATGGGCATGATAAGCTCAGTGATAGAGAAATTCCAGAAGATTAAGGGACGCTTATGTTTAAAAGAAGTATATGCATATCAGCATGATAGCACACACCTGTAATCCCAGCATGCTAGATACAAAGGCAGGAAGGTCATGAGTTTTAGGCTAGCCTGAGCTACAAAACAAATTCCAAGACAGTCCGCAAGAACCTACTTCAAAAGCCAATGCTGCCACAAATAACTACTGCTAATAATATGATGGTGTGTGTGTGAATGTCTGTGTGAGTGTATATAAATGTGTGTATATGAGAGTGTATGTGTGTGAGTGTGTATGTATGCGTGTGTGTCTGTGTGTGTGTGTATGTGTGTGAGGGAGAGAGGGGGGGTTTGAGAGGGCACCAACTATGGAAGGGGGGCAGGTCAAGTTCTACAGAGTAGTAGTAACTAAAAAATGTCTTTAAAAGGGAATGAGGGAGAATTCAAAACTGTCTTGACTAAGGTAAAGCCTCCTGGAAGGCCCATCTCAACTGATATTGGGCAGAAGAAGTTAGTCCGATGGGATTGGAATTTGTTACTGAAAGGAAAACCCTGGAGACAGAGAGGCAAAGAGGAAAGATATACATGCAAGAGGATAACTGGTCTGGTTTAGGCAAAGGTCTTGAGACAGGTCTAAATTTGCAGACTGAAAGGAATTCAAACTTGAATAGTAGGTAATGAAGAACAACAGATGTAAATAGTGGGAAGTCACCCTAGCTGTACTAAAGGCACGGACATACGGTAAGAGGTTGGCGGGACAATCCACATGTGGAGCTGCTTCAGGCTAACACTAGGTTATAGCCACAGGATATTTAAACGTGGAACTGAGAAGGTGCAGGAATAATTGTGTTAGTGTTCACAGGAGCTAGAGACTGGAAGGGGTAAGTGAGAGGCTGTGCCTCAGCTTTGCAGTTCCTGGAGCTACCCTGCGTGTCAGTCATGGGAGAAGAGGAGTCCAGAACTACACCGGGGGAGCACAAGTCAATTTGGTGCATTCAAGGGTGATTTAACCTGGTTCCTCTTTGATATACATTTTTTTTCAAGACTCATCTCATAACAGAGGGAGAGCAGTCAGACAGATTGTGATCTTTGTTGGCTGCTGGCTCTGTGTCCCAATCAGAAAAAGAAATTACATGGTCTGATGGGAATGGCAATATGGTCTGGGAGGAAGTGTCCTCTAGACTGGGAATCAGGAGACCTTATTCTGACAACAGACAGCTCAGGCCTCATCCCAGACAGTGCCCTTCCGAGAGTCCTCTAGGCTCTGGGAGGTGACTTTATCTTTATAGGGCAACTGAGGACTTTCTGGCTTTTCTATCCTGCTGTGGGACTCAGAAACTCCCACCAAGAAGTAAGTGCTAGGCAAAGAACAGATTTTCTATTCACACATGGGGTTTGAATCTTGCCTCAGCCACACAGTAGGTGTGTGTGTGGGGGGGGGCGCTTTGAACAGGTTCCATAACCTAACTGGCCTCAGTTTCTTAATCTGTAACTGGGAGCTAATGGTATGATAGCATGAGATATCTGGTTATGACGAAGTTAAGGGAAATAATTATATACATTTTCAAAGACTTCCACAATGGCTAGTGGTCTTTGACACTCTGGTCTGTCCATGTAGCAAGAATATAGGTCTGGCATTAGAGTTTCAGGTATGAATTCTGTTTTATTTTCTGAGGGGCTTAATCCAGTTATATAACCACTCCAGTCATGAGTTCTTTATAAAGTGAGGATGATGAGTTACTTCTCAGTAAGGGTTGTGAGGGTTACATGAGAAAGGCTATGTTATCATGACCTGTAAATCAGCATGCCACTGGCTCAGTGTACCACATGCTCAGTAATGCCACGTGCTCAGTGATATTAGAGAGCATTCCCTCATTTGTTGAACAGGTTGCATAACCTAACTGGCCTCAGTTTCTAAATCTGTAACTGGGAGCTAATGGTATGATATTATGAGATATCTGGTTATGATGAAGTTAAGGGAAATAATTCTATACATTTTTCCTGTCATTTGTTGTTCTTGTTGTGAAATGATAGATTCCTGATACTTTTGGGTCATTCTTCAGTAAGTCCTATTTACATTTTAGTGTCCTGACAACTAATAAATATGCTAGTTTCAAATGACAGGGAGGGTGAAGGGGGATAAACTAGAATCATAAAGTTACTCAGTGATTTTCTGGCCTTTGTTTATGGTCTGGTTACAAGCCAAGAGGAAACAGCTTCTTAACATAATAGATGAGAAAAATAATGGGAATAGCGAGTCTGGGTCCTGAGCAGACTGGTTTCCTGTGGCTGCAGCCATACTGAAATCAGATAATGCTGGCTCTCAAGAATGGGAGGGACAGCTAGCCAAGGGAAGATACCAAGATTCTGTCAGCTAATGGCTCTCAGTTCAGACCTCAGTGGATCCCTCACAGTGAGGCCTCCAAAATGTTCATCAAACATTTTTATTTACTCATCTGTCAAACAAAACCCATTAGACATTGGACAGAGACCGAGAAATAAGGCACAATCCCTGTATCCAAGATAGGTTTCTGAGCAAAGAGAACAAGGGAAAGAGACAGCTGTATTACAGAGAATAAAGGTCCTGGTAGAGGGACCTGCTGGGCTAGGGGGTCAGGGGGTCATCAGAGAGCAGAGGGGGAAGCACTTCCTAGAAGAAGAGAAGCCAGGGCCCAGGCCTCCAGGGTGAATTGATGCAAGCTAGGAAAGAAGGGGTGAAACCACCTTCCTGGCAGAGGGAGAAGTAAAGGAGAGAGGCCAGATGCCAGGGAAAAGATGCTCTGTCCAAGCATCCCAGGGTAGCTGGGGCTTGGCCAGGAACAAGCAGTGATCAATAACCACAGGAGAAAGACCTGTGAAAGAAGGCCCTAGCACATTGGATATGTGGCACTAACAATTACAAAACAATGTCATTGTTTGTTTCCATTGGCTTCATAGATAGATGAATATAGATAAACAGAACCTTAGATATGAAAGCTCTGGCAGGCCCAGAGAGCGCCCAGTCAGTCTCAGGAAATTAAGAAGTTCCAATTAATTCTAGTCACAAAACAGTCTCAGTTGAGCAATTACTGTGTCTGGTCTGATCCACAACATCAAACCTCTTCAAAGTAAATCCTCCCGACCCTCTGGGCCTGTCGAAAACAGGCTGATTATAGTGACCTCTGTTCACACTTGTGGGGTCAAGCTGGATGAGGGAGCTAGAAAGGGACAGGATGGGCCTCTGAAACCTGGGGGATGGCATAGACTATTCCGTGTGAGCTCCTTAGACTCCCCACTTTCCAGTGATGGATGCTAGAGGTCTGCTCAGAAGGTCTGTCAGCTGAACTTCCTTCCTCAGCCTCAAATGACCTGGCTACTCTCCCCAGTAGGGGCCACTGCATCTCATGGATGGTCCTCTCCTATGAAGGTCAACTCAAGGCTGCAAAATTGTTCAAGTTTTCTCTCATAAACCCTGCATGGTGGTTCCATCCCCCATATTGAAATGTGTGTCTTGGTGATTCCCACTGAAACCAGCCGTAGACAAGTTCCATGTAGACACATTCCTGCAGATAACAGGTAGGACTGAATGTGTTGCTGATTGTTCAGATATTGGGCACAGGGAAGAGGCAAGCAAGGTACCCTGGATGTTGGTCTGAAGAACACAGTAGAGAGAAGGATCAGCCAGTCACTCAACTGTGAAAGAAGCTGTGGAGGAGGACATTCTGAGCTCTTTTTGAGCTCTGAGGACATAAAGGGTTCATGTGACATGCAAATGGCAAATTTTAGTAGACAGATGGTTCTATGGTCCTGAAGCTCTAGAGAAAGGTCTCGGCTTTGGACAGGTTCATCGTAGGCACGAGACACCATGAAGTCACAATAAAGTGGTTCTCTTGGTGTTGCCATCTGCCCTGTGAGTTGGTGTAAAGAATGCTGGACTGAGTGTCAGGATTTCAGTCTCACTGTTGCCTTTGACTGTGTGACCTTGACTAGGTCACTTGACCTTCTAGTCAGTGATTGCTCACAGATAGCCCTTGGTGAATGCCAATGACTGAATGACTGAAGTAGAGGAAGGCCTTGCTCTTTGTCCGTTAGACCATGTGCCTCTCTGAGGTGATGGTAAGGTCTGTGATCTGAGCTGGTCTGCAGGCTGATCTGTGCTCCTGAGTGAGGGTGGGAGTGCTGCCTGGGTTTTCATAGTACTTTTTTGGGTAGATTAAGAATGGGAAGAAGTCAGGTCTGACATGCTTTTTGGTATTTCTCTCAGATAAATCAGACATCTCAGAACTTTCCAGTTTCTCACTTGTTACACTCAGGGTCATAGCTTTGCTAAGATTTATAAGAAGCCAAAATATAAACCTTCAGTTAGAAGGTTTGGAGGGTAGAATACTAAACCTTAATGAAATTGGATAATATTTTTTATCCTCCCTAAAGATATAAACTGGGGTTTGAAATTTAAATGGGAATGCTTTCTAGCCAACTGGCTGAATGAATAGTAGCAGAAACATTCTAATAGTGAACTCTGTTCCTGACCCCTTGCACTAGTGCGGTGGCCACAGCTCTGGCTGCAAACTTGCCATTCAGGTTTGGGGAGGTCAGTAGTGCTCTGGGTCTCGGTTTTCCTACCACCTTAGGTTAGAAGACAAGATGATATATCTGCAAGCTTATTTCCAAATCAATATGCAGGTAGGCACACATATGGGCAGATGGATAGGTGGATGCAGATAATCACTTGATTTGGGTCTTTGAGACAGAAGTAGAGGAAGCGCTCAAAAAAAAAAATCAAATGACATTCCTAAGATGACCATGTACCAAGTGTTAGAATTGGGGTTTAAATCCTGACAGGTCCAGCTCTAAGTGCCACTCGGCAAGCCATCTTGCCATTTTCCTGCTTCCCTCCATTGGTTTCCGGAGAACAGGAACTTTGCTTATGAACTCCAGAGAGGCTGGGACTCATACAGCTCTTAATGTTCCTCTACCTACAGAGACCCCTTCCTGTAGGACTGTCCCCTGACACTAACCTGTTATTCTTGATGACCCAGACTCAGCTCTGCTGACTGCCACCGGCTTCTGCCTTGACCTTAGCCACCCTGCCTTGGACCAATTGACTCCCACATTCATGTCAAAGTGTCCCCTGGCTCCTTGAATGCTCACTGTTTGGCTAGAAAACCAAAACGCCGTTACCTTCATTCTTCAAGCCTCCTTCATTCCCAAAAATGAGGTTTCTAAGGTTTTATCTGCTTTTGTCAAGTTTATAGCCATAACCCGAAATGCTGTGAATATTACTGTCAGCAGAGAGCTACAAATTACTAAGTTGTAAAGTTACTTTATAGTGATAACTGTCAGCTTTCACTAGTGGCACTGTAGGGCTCCATGGAAACCACGATGATGATAAAGAGCCTATATTGTTTCAGGATTGCAGCTGTGAGCCAGCAGGCAAGGAGCATCCTGGCTGATTCCTAAGTCCCAGGAACCCATTTGTCTGCACCATGTTCACTTGCACACCTGTGCACTTGTCTTCCCACTTTCTTGTTGCATAAATGTGGGAGAGTTCTCAAAGCTGAGGCTTTACCTGAGCTCAGTTTCAACTAATTGCAATTTTGAGCTTAGCTTTGACCAGCCCAGAAGAAAAGCGGGACTGTCAAAATGTCAGACACCACTGCTTTAAAAGTCACTGTGTAAGTGAGGAACTCTAGAAACTATCGAGGTTCTACTTAGACAACATAGAACAGTGGTGTCAAATAATTTTTGCCCTTAGGAAAAAAAAAAGGCAACTCAGGAAAGTAGATATAGGTCTGGGGAAAGATTTAGGCACCTTAATCAACACTGTTAAGCTCATTATTGACCAAAAAAAGGGTGTGTCAATCCCACCACTATACACTACCCTACTACCAAAACTGATAGCATTTTGGCTGATGGGCAGAAGCTTTAAGCTTCTCTGGGGAGTGAGGTAGTCCTGGCCCTTCTTCCTTGGTTATTGTCATTAACCCTGGGGATGTTTTCATTTCTGGCCATCAGTATATACTAGATATAAATAAAATGGTACATGGGACCTGAAGGACCATGGTGGGGCGGGGGGCACAAAACTGCAAAGAGAGGTTTATGGGAGAAGGAATAGGGAGCTTTTAGTCCTAAGATTAGAACAGTTGGGATAACCAAAAAACAACAACAAAGAAAAAACACCAGGCTTGTTAGCCACTCCTTCCAAAGCTATGGCCTATGAGAGACTAGATAAAGAAATTGGGGAGTTTTCCTTGAAATAGGGACCTTTACAAGCCTATTTTCTTTTAGGAGCCTGATTTTGTTTAATCAAGTCTCTAGAGAGTAACCCCGGAGCTAAGTAATCACAGAGCTGTTCTATGTGACTCAAGTTCAAAGTAAGGCCCAGTATGAAACTGCCCCATTCTGAGCCTGCGCACATGGGATAATGACAAGAGGATCCAGAGCCAGTGGCTGTACTCCCTGAGCTTCTCCTGAATGCCAGACTCCTGCTGGTGTCTGAGGGCACACACAGAGCAAGTCCCGACCTCTGCCTGGAAATGTGTCAGTAGAAATGGGCAGAGAGTGACTTTAGTACAGTGCAATGACAAAGGAGAGTGTGGGGCAGATAGAAAGCGTTTAACTCAGCCTTGGGGACACCAGAGGTGAGAAGAGATGCATAAGAAAGGTACCATCACAAAGGCCTCATGCAGAAGGAGGAG
>NW_021604579.1:7556288-7562097 GCF_004785775.1 Grammomys surdaster | reverse complement strand
AGAAAGGTACCATCACAAAGGCCTCATGCAGAAGGAGGAGGATGCAGAAGACCGAGCAGACAGAGCAGCCTAGACAACAGCTCGGGCCTTGACAGAGCTGCTTCCCTCCTTGGTCTTGTGTTGGCCTTCAGCGCAAGATAGGAGCTGTGAGGTGATGAGGGTGGAGAGAGCTCTGGGGGACCAGCTGGCAAAGGACCACGAAGCCTCTCCTCGGCAATGTCGCAGGGGAAGCATCTGCTCTGGCAGGTAAGGCAGGAACACTCACAGGGCCAGCTGAGCTAGGCAAACACACCATGATGCCACACTACCCCACCGGCTCTTTTTTGCTTTCATTTTTAAAACGACCTTTTCCTCTGAAAATAAGTCCTTAAATTACCCTTTTTTTTCTTTAGGAAGCAACTTGGAATTTCTCAGACTATACTGTCTAGCCCAGGTTTGAGGACATTGTCTAGTGACATTATCAGTGTTCTGATGTGAGATTCACAAAGCACATTCTTTATTAATCTGTCATCAACCACTGATGTGCTATATGATTTTGAAAAAAAAAAAAACTGCTCCACTTCCCTCCTTGGATCCTAACTATAAAATAAAAGATCTTTGGACAAAGAGCTTCAGCCACCAAACTTCATTTAAAGAGTTGAATTTGGATCTAACTCACATTTGTTGAACATCTACTAGATGCTAGACACAGTCATTCTTAGGGATTTGTCAGACTCCTGGAGCGCTAGCTGTTCTCCACCGAACAACCTCAGCATCAACACCACGTCTCACCCCAGGCTGCACACCCGGCAGAGACACATTGCCTAGTTAGGGTTTCTTTCCATCAATATTTTCCTCAAGATGATAAATGTGCTGCCAATAAGAGGAGGCAGCTGCCAGCTCTGTCTGAGACAAGGGCCTTTAACTGGGCTATGGCCGTGATTGGCTTGTTGATGTGTCTCCAAAGACAGGAGTCCTGGCTGGAAGGGAGGGAGCTAGAAGGAACTCTAAGGAGGCTCAGGACCAGAGCTCTCAGGCTACATAGATTTGCCTTGGGTTAAAAGGGCTTCTTCTCCCAGTTCTAGTCCTCTGACCACTCAACTAAAATATGGTCTTTGAAGAGAAGTCATAAAGTCAAAAAGCTTATAGCAGAACTGTAGCTCACAGATGGCATACTGAACAACAGGGTCAGGAAGAGCCCAGCTCTCCCAGCCAGGCTGGACTGGATGCAAATCCTGGTTTGCCAGTTGAGTGGCTCTGAGCAAATGACTTGGTTGCACTGATTCTCCATCTGCTCATCTGTCATGATGTCATTCTGATACTTTTACCTCACCGGGGTATTTTGAGTAGATGCAAACATTGGGAAACATGCTCCAGTGCCTGTTCAACTGCCGAGAACATAGTAGACACTCAGTAAATGGCACCACTATTGTTACTCTTCCTAACCAAGTAATGAATTAGGTGAAATCAAGTTATTCATTTCTGGGCCATCAGAATAGAGGCAATGCACTTGGACTGAATGTTTCTGAGATTCTTAGGGGACTTTCATGATTTTGAAGTAGTAGTCTTCTTAGCTATGAGTTTGGAGTACTCAGATATATCTCTGGGATTAGACTTGCATATCTGTTCTAACGAGCACAGTTTTTTTTTAATTAAATAAATTCTTTCACGAGAATAAAGTCATTAGTGATCAGTGTCAGCATTAAGCCAATGCTGGAGCTTGGCTGAGGCTGAAGCTCAGAGTGGCCAAGATTTCCCATTTGGTGTCAGTTACACACACATGGAACCCGCTCCCTCCCTAATCTAATTGAAGAAACAAGGGATGAGAGTTAAGAGACCTGGATTTCGATATCAGAATTCAGTAACTGGGAAGTGCTGAGTTTTATTTTCTCACGTGATCACAGACCACTGACACTCCCTCTTTGTGCCCCAGTTTTCCATTCCCTCTGTTGTGTCTAGTCCATGAGGTTGTGCAGATCAAATGCATAGGTGAGAGGTGGGTCTGAAGGTGTTGCATTCACGAAGGGAGAGCTTTTGTTGGGGGTGGGGGTATAGGGTGAAGAAAGAGTCATGCTACCCTTTAGAACAGAAAGCCATGTGGAAGAGATAGGGACAAGGACAGGCCCAAAGGTGGTTCTCGATGGTATACTGGCATCCACGGAAGACTCAAATAATTTCAGTGTCAAACTCATGTCCACTGATCTGGTGGCATGGGAGCAGTGCTAGCCACAGGGCTGGTAACTCATAGAACTACTGGGGGTTGTACATTGGATCTGGCTTCTCATTCCTGGCTTGTCTTGTCTCTGCTGCCTTCCTGGCTCACAGAGACACCTAAGACTCTGGCAGCAGCCTCCTTGCAGTTGCCTGAGCTTGAAGCGCCCCCTCCTGGCCCCGATGTGCATGGCTAGCAGAGAGAACCAGTTCTTTCCCATAGGACTGAAGACCATCCCTTCCTTTGTCTAGGCTGAGGCCAGCCCCCTGCTATCTTTGGGGATCTGTAACAGGGAGGCTTGCAATTCCTGACTTCTCCTAGGTCTTAGCATGAGCATCACTTCCTACCTGCCATTCCTCTGTCTCCCTCTTCTCTATTCCCTTTGCCTGTTCACCTATTTGATGCTCTCTTAGACACACGGGTATTTCACATGTGGCTGTCTGCATCCTTCTCTCATCTGGTCCACTCCCTCATCTTCACCTCTACCCACCCCTCTTCCCCTTCCCATGGCTTCAATTTTTTCTCTCAGTGTTATTTTCCTTCTTACCTTGTACTTAGTGCTTTGTATTCATATCACATTTAAACCCAGAGTTCTCCATTGAGATGCTGATTCTGTACCTGATTGAGGGGTCAATGAAGTCATGTGTCCTGAGCGTGGTGCCAACGTTAGGACTCAGCAGTCCCTGAGGTGTTGCTCATCTCCTTTTTAGCCCCATCACCTGGCGGGCCTTTTGCTATTCTTTTCCTCTTCTCAAAACCCCCTCCAATGCTTCCTTTCCCCTCCTTCTTTCTTTTCTTGGTACTGCAATTCAGAATCAGATACAAATACCAATTTTTAGTCTTTCAGGAAACTGGAGACTTGTCCTTCATCTTGAAGGGACTTCCTTCTATACTCTCTACTCTCTCCTCTATCTCTCCATGGAAAGACATGGAGCTTCTTGTCTAAGCACTGATAAGCAGCTCTGAGCTGAGATAAGGGATAGCCAGCCGGAGGATATCTGAAGTCAGGGAATCTCTGCTCATAGTGTATCTTACCAGGAAGTTTTATGGTGAGGAAAGAGTCATGTTCCAAGGTCCCACAAGACACCCACATAAATGTATTTGCTAGTTTATTTATGATTTGTCGAAAATTGCAACAAAAACATGTAGTACCATAAAGCAACAGGGATGTTTCTCAGCACCAACCAAACTCCTAAGAAGAAATTTGCCTAAGAGATTCATGTTGGAAGCCCAGGAGAGTGGCCTCTGTCTTCTTGAATACTCCTTCAGCAGAGGGCAGCCTATGGATCACAGGGATATCTTTCATAGTGTCCCTTCATGTTTGCTAAGGACACAATCCTAAAACACAGTCTAGGCATACAGTTGTCTGTGGTCTAGCTAGACACCAGGATAATGCAAGTGTGTCTAGACAACATCCTTCTAGCTGCTCTTAAAGATTGACATATATTTCAACGCAGATGCAGAGAAAAGCGGGGTCAGCAAGTGGCGCAGGGCCAGGTAGTTAGGAATGCCGGCTGTGAAACGACATGGGTCTGGTTTCATTTCTAAGTCTGTGTATCTTTGGGCAACTTACTTTGACCTCTGGGCTCAAGCTTCCTTAATAGAGATAATAGTATAAACCTCTCAGGGTCTTTGTGAGAAGGAAACAAGTTGATATAAGTACTTCACGCCCTGACTGGCTTCTAATAAGGGTTGAAAGCTCATCTCTTGTTGCATAGTTCTATGTGATCACATACTGGAACTCCCAGTAGGTTAGAGAGATGCTGGAAAGGTCATCTGGTGTCCTGGGTGGAGACTTGCCTTCACCACCATGGACAACTAGTCTTAAAGCAAAAGAACTTCTACTCCTGAGTTTTCCCATACAAAGACTGACTAACTCTGAGCCAGTACTAAGTGTGCTGAGGATAAACTGTAATATCCCAAGCTCTCTTGACTTTGGAGAAGCATTTTAGTAAAAATCATGTGCAAAAGGCTGCCCCTAGGATTGTGGGAAAGAAGTATTTATGGCATAGGGAAGGTGCCTGGTAAGTTGTTTGTCTCCCTGTGCTAAGCACTCCACTGGCTTAGTTCTGGAGGCAGCCATTTGAAGCAGTCACTACTTTCTTTCAGGAAAGAAAGTATTCCATTCACTCATTGTGCTTACATACTTGGGGGTGGGGGTCAGAGCCAGAACCTATGACCCAACAGTACCTACTCTGTCTCTTGTGCGCCCATACAGAGTACCTGAGGGACTTTGGACTGCCTGGTCCCAAGCCTCCTCTACACTAGAATTCACATTGTCCTTGGAGAGTCAGTAGACACACCCACAACCCTCCCAGCTCTGGTCAAACAGACTCCTACTTCCAGCTACTGTCTCCCTTTATTTGTTTTTTTCCTAAGTACCTAAGAATTTTTCACCCAACCGTGGCTTTTCACCAGGAGGAGTTATTGAGGGGAAGCTACTGGGCTCTGCAGAAGTTACTGGGCTATGCTACAACTCATTTTTAGATTGCATAGTGGGACAAGAAGGAACAATGATTTCACAGGTGCATGACTAACCCAAAGCATTTTAATCTTCAAAATGTCAGCTTTTATGGTCAGTGGCTGTTCCACAGCTAGCAGCAGCACTGTGGATGTTAAGGTACCAGCTTGGCAGGGCACCTGGACGAGGCATCATCATAAAGGCAGATAGACTGCAGAGACGGTGGCTGGTACTGCAGGCCGGCCTGGAAGTGCCTCCTGAGAACAAATACA
Organism: Grammomys surdaster; assembly: GCF_004785775.1. NCBI lineage: Eukaryota > Metazoa > Chordata > Mammalia > Rodentia > Muridae > Grammomys > Grammomys surdaster. The sequence continues at coordinate 7,557,173 of NW_021604579.1, read as the reverse complement.
TCATCATAGAGTGTGATTGATCACCTTAGATCCCAAGATGATGGTGCATATTAATGTGGATCTTTACTATATACCAGAGAGAGCAGCATCGTGGTACCCAGTTGCTGGTGATCTGGAAGGCTGATCAACATGCTCATTAGAGGGTTAGCCCAAGGTCACTGTCTTGCTATGACATCACACTGGCCTTTGCCTCAATGTCTTTAAAGCAATAATTAATTCACCTGTGTATTGGACCCACCAATGAGCTAAAAGAAATTTGGAACAAGTAATGAAAAAACTACATCATATTAGGATTGTATTAGGAAACAAGTGACAAGGAAAAACCCCATTAGGTTACTAGTGGTCACAGAAGCCAGTCAGGGTAACTAAATTTCTTCAGGCTTTCATTTCTTCCATCAGTAAAAGTGTTAAAGGGGTAAAATGCAAAGCAGATATTTGCCACTCTGTATGCAGCTCTTTGCTAGTCACTGGGGATCAATAACAAACAGGACTGTTTCCCTAGGGAGAATTTAACTACAGCGTTTCTAATGTCTTCCACACAGATATGTCACAAATTCATGGCACAATCATGTGTCCTAAAGTCCTTATGAGGGTGTCTTGGGACTTCTGTGGCCCATGCAATGTGGGTTCAATGTCAGATCATACAAAGGTGAGTGAGGACAGGAAGAGAATCCAGGCAGCGCACAGAAATCAGAGGGACCAGATACTGCTTATTCATTATGAGCATCACTTGTTTAATAAGAGGCTTCTGAGTGTTCCTATGTACTTACCTCACACTAGGGACTAAGAACCCAGAAATGATCAGGCAGGTCCCTGTATCCCAGAGTGTAGTTGTCTGCAGAAGCGCTCTCTCTCTCTCTCTCTCTCTCTCTCTCTCTCTCTCTC
>NW_021604579.1:7541290-7556188 GCF_004785775.1 Grammomys surdaster | reverse complement strand
CACACACACACACACACACACACACACACACACACACACACACGGCTATGGATGAGAGTGTCCTTTGAGAACTCCTAATGTAAAAGGGTACATGAGAAAGAAGGAACATAGCTTGGTAGTGCGATGTGATGACTTCACAGAGGATGAGTCCTTGAGCAGAAACCCCAAGAATGAAATGATCATTCTAGGCCAGACCCCAGAGAGGAAACAAAGTGCTTGCAAGACCCAGGGGAGTTTGAGAAACAAGATCTCCCAGCTGAGCCTCCCACTGTGTGTGCCTATGGGAACCTTGGCACTTGACACTGAAGGAGGAAAGCTTAGCAGTGCCCCAGCCCAAGGGCGTGAATAAGTTGTGGTTGTGGCTCTAACAAAAGACTGAACATTCAGCCTTGAATGCCTGGAGCAGTTGGAGCCCTGGAGTGAAGAATCTCCTCACTTTTGCCTTTGTTAGGAAACAAATACTATTCCTTTAGAATGCAGTGGCAGGAAAGACAGAGAGTCACTGGCCCAGCTCTATATGGGGTGTGCCCTGTGTGCCTATTAAGCACTTGTCATCTGCACTGACCTACCCCCCCACCCCCATCTCAAGGTCTATTTCCCTCAGGACAAACCTTCATCGCTCCTCTTTGCTGCTTAGGTGGTAGCAGATAGCGGAAAGTCACCTTTGAATCTGTAATACACTAACTGAAGATATTTTATTACCTTGTCAGGACAAAAGGCAGTAGGATGCATTTAAATTGAGAACCCAGTCTTTTGCAGAGTCACAACAGTCCCTTCATAGTAAGCTCAAGTTCTGGCTCTCAACTAGACATCTCTACTGGATCTTGCTACCTCTCCTACTGTGGCCATGTAGTATGCTTAGGGGCTGAAAGGACAAGTAGGGGGTCTAGTGTGGGATTAGATTGCTCTGAGACCTCAGGAGGGTGAGAGGGTCAAGAGGGCCAGAGCAATTGGAAACCACTTCCTGGAGAGGATGGGTATGATAATAAGGTTTCCCAAACTGATGTGTGCACAAAGTTCAGGACCACAAGGACCTGTCACAGTAACCTTTTAAGGGAGGGGCAGACACTCCATTTCATGGTTTAGGAAGCAAAAAGTTACAGACACCTACTAATATGAAAAAGATGCGTAGTCCCAGTGGCTACATTACAGCTATGCATAACAATAAGATAGAGGGAAGGAGGGGACAATTTTTCGTTTTAAAGATTCCTCTGTGTGATTCTGGAAGCCAGCAAAAATAAACTGACATTCTGAGACCAGGGATGGACCAGTGCTGAAGTTCAAACAAAATGTCAACAGAATGCAGAATTTCTTCTTGTTTAGGAGAGATAGGTCTTTACTTTTAGCCAGGATTTCAACCAATTGCATAAGGCCCCATCACACTATAGAAAACAACCTTCAGTACTCAAAGCCAATAGGTGTACATGTTAATCTAATCCCAAAACACCCTCACAGAAGCATTCAGAATAATGTTTGACCCTATACTGTGGTCCATCCAAATTGACACATTACCTATCACAGTAATAGAGAGATTGCCTACAGGTTTTTGTCTTCAAAGACTAAACTCAACCACATCTGGGCACTCAACAGGATCTACTCTAACCTTTACGAAGAGGAGTTTTCAAGTGATGGACTTTACCCAAGGTTAACCTCTAACTATGGAGGGTTCAATTGTATCTAGTTTTGAACACTGGGGTTGAAAACAGAGCAAAACAGCTTCTATCCTCTCAGTCTAATGAAGGTACACACAGTCTGCAGGCGAATGAGGAGAACACCCTAAAGTGTGCATCATGAAAGTAAACTCGAGGGACTGAACAGAGCATGTTAAACACTGGCCATCATGGTGCGTGTCTTTAATCCCAGCACTATGTGAGGTCTCTAAGTAGACCAAAGCCAGGCTGGCCTACACAGCCAGTTCTAAGGCTTCCAGAACTGCATAGAGGGGCAGGAAAGGAAAGAAAAGAAACTTGTCTTTCTGGAATGACAGGGTTATCCAAAGGAGAATTTTTGGTACCAGATTTGAATGCTACGGTGACACTTTTGATTTTAAGTTTCTAGTCAATAATGAACCAGGAAAGTGTTCTTGAGGTAGAGCAACATGAGCTTATTATAGTAATAGTTATGATGTGTGTGTGTGTGTGTGTGTGTGTGTTCTATATATTCCATATAGAATATATCTAACAGGAGTTAGATTAGCCTAGACTAGTATGTACTTCTTCATATGGTTTCAGAAGCATCATGAACTTCATACTTGTCCCTTCCATTAAGAAGGAAACAAATAGCAATGGCTAAGGTCATCTATCTTCTGCCCTCTAAGTAATGCTGTAAAGTTTAAAAGGTCCAATTTGTCATGTGACAGACACCATTTCAGATATTTCACCTTATTTAATCTCAAAGCAACCATATACAGAAGATAAAATTAGGACTCTTGTACATGCTTGATTGATAAAAAAACACTAAAGTTTAGAGAGAAAGAGCCGTCCCCAAACCACACAGCTAGTGTTGGGGGGAGGGGCAGCATTACCGTGAGTGCTGCCAAATTCTGACACTTTTAAACATCAAACTCTAGTGAGAACTTGAGTTGGAGAAAACCCCCAAACAAATGCTTAGCTGTGGGGGAGTGCCTTAAATGAAGGAACCTGGGTGGAACTGGCTGAGGAGATGGCTCAGTCTATGAAATGCTTCCCAGTTTAATCCCCAGTATCCACATAAAAGCTAGGTGTGGTAGTGTCCACCTCCAACCCCAGCACTGAGGGGGAACAAGAAAAGGACCCCTGAGACTTGTTAGCCAGCCAGTCTAGCTGAATCAGTGAGTTATAGGCTCCACAAAGTGAAAAGTGACTGAGACTATCTTCTTATGTTGGGCTCTGTTCTCCACACATACACATCCCTACATTCTCCATACATGAACATGCACACACACACACACACACACACACACACACACACACACACACGCGAGGAAAAATAGGGGGTTGAAACCAAATTCCTATCTTTGTAGGTCTACTAGGAAACAGGGAGACATGATCTTTCTTGGTAAAGATTGAATTCCATGCAGGAGAAACCTCAGAAGGAACCTTGATCATTTTCTAAAATTGGTGCAGACTAGAAGTCCAGCTTAGCCTCCTGTTCATGTTCAAGTTGATAGTGGGATAAAAGACAGTACGTACTTCTAGTGGGGTCCTCTTCTGATTGGCTACTACAGCCTCAGTCTCTTCAGAGTTAAACACACACATACAGTGTAGCTGTCACATGAGCTCCCATGAGAGTTAGGGATGTCCTGGTTCTGTGGTAGCTTGAAGATGTCTCTCATATTCTCTGGCATGTGAATACTTGGTCCCCAACTGTTGGCCCTGTTTGGGTAGCTTTAGGAGATGTGGAGAAAGTATGTCATTGGAGTCAGTCTCTGAGGTTTCAAAACCCATGGGCCATCCACAGTTTGTTCTTCCTGCTTCCTGTTTGCTGTTCAAGAAATGAGTTCTCAGCTATTCCTGCTGCCATGATTGTCTGCTATGATGAACTCTTAATCTCTCTGGAACCATAAGCCCAAGTAAACCCTTCTCTAAGTTGCCTTGCTCATGTTTTAACACAGAATAGGAAAGGAACTAATACAGAATCCATCTGTGTCCAGCACCCTACCTGGTGGGAGGCATCATCTGTTGTAATTAGCCTTCATTAAAATGCTGATTAGTAGCATCTTGCCTGGGCCAGGTGGATGATGGGTTTGCCCTAGTCACTATAAATGCTGGTGTTCTTTACAGCTACTTACACATCGTGAACATTCCTGCATGGCCCAAAATGAAGGAGTCACATAGAGTGTATAAATAATTCTCATGTGGAACCAGAAACAAAGGACCATAAGAGGAAGATGGATCCCTGTCAGTGGAATTCAACTCCATAGAGGACACATCCACTGAAAAGTCATGGCTGACTCCTTCCTGTAGGTGGACTTGGCTGCTATACTAGTTAGTTGGTTGCATTTTGAGTTTGAGATTCTTTATGTATGACATATACTATATAGCTCATTGTTACTACCCCCATCTCCATATAGATTCAGAAAGGATTTCAGGGAGCCAAAGAGTGAGAGTGGGAGGGGCCTGGAGGAAAAAAAAAACAGCTGAGACACAGAGAGCTGCCATGTCATCTAGCAGGGTTGAAGCATACATATCTAATGTGGGGAGAAGGGATGGGTCTGGAGGAGGCAGAAGGAGTCAGAGTCTTGAGAGAGGCTCTGGACACCATGTTAGATGTACTCAGACTCAACTGATAGACTGCAGAGTCATTACAGAAGTTTACGTAGGGGAAAAGATGCCTTTAAGATCTGTATCCCAGGGAGTCGGTCTTGGTGACAGTGTGAAGTCTGGATTGAATAGCAGCAAGAGACCAGAGGCATTGCAGAAGTGACCAGGAAACTGGAAGCAAGAAAGAGGCACACAGGGAGAGAAAGAGATCTAGAAGCTGGCTATGTGAATGTCAGTTCTGAGCTGGACTCAGAATTGGAATTGGTTGTCCTTCTGATGGGACACAATAGATTCAGTTGATCATAGACCTTAGCATTGATTTTGCAGGAGGTAGTACACATGTGAGGGACATTGACTGATGTCATGTAGAGAGAACTCAAAGCCCAGGAAGTCTAATTTTCAATATAAGAGGCATTAAACAAGTGCTAATTTTGGCCTCCTGGTATCTCTTTGATCTCCCCAAACCAAATAAGTTTCATTAGACTTTAAGTCACGTTCAGTAATACAGATCAGAACACCAAGCCATTCCAATAGTAGCTGACATCTCATTTACCGATGGCTAAAAGAACTTCATCCCATCTCTTCTGTGGGTTTTAAGAGATGTGGGTTTCTTTTTCTAAGTATCTATCTGATATAAGGTGGGTTTTGTTTGTTTGGTTGGTTTGGTTTTTGTTTTGCTTTTTGCTGTTGTTTGTTTTTATCTGTATATTGTCTTTTCTGTTTTTCTAGATTGTTTTTTTCTTTTGTATTCTTTATCTGTATCTGTTTCTCTGTGTTTCTCTTTTGCTTATTCTCTCTAGATCCAGCCCCTCATACACATTAACTCCCTTCCTCCTCTATCATGTCATTTTGTCTCCTTCTCTTCCTATTCATTCATCCATCCATGCATCCATGCACCCATCCATCCCCCAACCCTTACTCTTTCCCTCTGTTCTTTATCACCCCCTTTTTTCTTCTCTATCTTGTTCTCATTAGACAAACGACTGATGGGCAAGGCCAGTCTTTGCCCAGCGGTTAATTGATAGTTGGTGTAGAACTGTCTAAGTGAGGAACTCTTGTCATTAGCAAGAGATGGGTTGCCTTGGCCCACAACTAGGAAACCTTTGAAATCCTGCATCTAAATTACTATTCTTTTGACTGCTGCTAGTGATGCTAATTAGCTGTGTTAATTGGATGTTTTGATATTTGAAGAGCAAAGCAATCCAACTCCTTCCTCCAGAAAGCCAAAATTATTAATGAACTTGGCAGCGGCCTTGGCTTTCTTTCCACAGTGGGCACAGCTAGAAATTTCAGGGCAGGCAAAGGGGTTGTTCTGAGGAAGGAACTTGCCTGCTCTTAGGGAGAGAAAGAGACCTAGAAGCTGGCTATGTGCTTCTTAGTGGCAAAAATTATCCAGCGAGACTGAAGAGCCTTTGACTCAGAGACCAAACGTAACACTAAATAACATAAGGGAGGGCTATCCTGTGCCATTTTATGCCATCACCCTGAACAGCCAGGCTGGATGTTTGCATCCAGTGTGTTGTAGGATACTCGATACAGAGTCAGCATTTATGACATGTTTCTGAGTAAATAACCAAGAACATGTCTTCTTTTAAAAATCAAACTGCAGTTCAAATACAGTGAGACAAGTTTTAGTTAGATGTGTTAGGCAAGTGATACTTTGCCTCTTTGAATTTCAAGTTTTCTCTGAAACAAATTCTGGCCAAGAGTTTTGATGATTACAACTTTTCTGAGTTGTTATATATTATGGATATCTTATCATCCCAAAATGATACCTGGAAACTCACCTGTTCAGCCTGACTCTTTATTGGTCTTAAATTAGAAAACAAGTAAACACTGAAGATCAGATATGTGTAGAATTTGGGAGGATTTTGAGAATTCTAGGAAGACTACCTAAAGAGCACTGGTCCTCAGCTAGGTCTTACTACTCATTGACAAAAGGGGAGACATGAATAGGAGGAAGAGAACTATTCTATACAAATGCATCAGTGGCTGGGACTGCCCCCCCCCCAGCCACTCTGAAATAGAAAGCCCGGGATCTTTAAGGGCTCTGCCAGCTCTATATGCAGGATTCTCTGAAACTATTTCCCTCATATCTTTTTTAATTATTAGTTTTTACCCCAAATCACAGTTTCCCCTCCCTCCTCTCTTTCCAGTCCCTCCTCCCAACCTCCTCTCAACCCATTCATTCCTCTTCCATTTCTAATCAGAAAAGGGAAGGCCTCCTATGGATATCAACCAAACTTGGTATAACAAATTGAAGTAACACAAAGCACCTGTCCTTATATTAAGGCTGGAGTAGGCAACCCAGTATAAGTGAAAGGGTTTTAAAACCAGGCAAGAGTCAGAGATAGCACCTGCTCCCACTGTCAGTAGTCCCACAAGGAGACTAAGCTATATAACTGTAACACAGATGCAGAGGGCCTAGGTTAGGGCCATTCAGGCTCCCTGGTTGTTGGTTCAGTCTCTGTGAGCCCTGTGAGCCTAGGTTAGTCAAAGTATTTTTCCATAGAGAGAGAAAGACATAATGAAGAAAGAACCAGGGCTATATGATGTTGGTGGAGAAAACCTAACATCTCCCTATTGAAACATGTCTGAGGAAGACCAAGCCTACAATCTGGTGGCATTCAGCAGGAGTCTACAAAGAAACATAGCCAACAGAGTACATAAGTATGTAGATTTATTTATGTGCACAAACCTATATCTATTTCCCTGTTTCCTATTGTTATAATACACACACATTGACATACATACTACAGATTATTTATGTATGATAAAGAATTAACTTGTATGGTTATGGAGGTTGTCAAATGCCAAGATGTACAGCCAACAAATAGTTTTAAGAGATAATATGTAGCTGCAATCTCTGTCTAAAGGCCTAAGAATGGTGTGATGTAAACTCCAGTCCAAAAGTCAGAAGACATGAAACCCAATACAGATATTTTAGTTCTTGTCCCAAAGCCAAGAACACCAATGTCCCAGTTTAAGCAGGCAGTCAGGAGGAGTTCTCCTTTTCTCGGGCTTTATTCTCTATGCAGCTCTTCAACTGCATTGTATGAAACCCACCCACAGTAGAGATGGCTGCCCACTTTGCTCAATCAATCTGTTTAAATGTTCATCTTAATAATGTTTGCTCTGTGTCTGACACTCTATGTCCTAAGCAAGCTGACACAGAAATAAGGCAGCACAGAGGCTGAGTGTCTTTATGGGATATTTTTAAACACAACAAGGGAAAGAAAGAACAGGCTAGATGCTGTGACCCTCAGTTCCAAAGATGCCATACAAAAATTAACATGATACTGTAGCACAGGACTGATGGAGGGCTGGTAGTACCAATCTGATACATCTCTCGCTTTTATAAATGAAGAAAAGAATGAAGAAAGAAGAAATAACCTAAGCAGACAGAGAGATTTACAATAATATGACATAAATGGAACACTGGGGTGACTAGCACTACAGAGTGGCCAAACCACAAGATAATCATGGAGGAGAGGCTAGACAGGAGTTCAAGTACTGTATCACAAGAGACTTGAATGATAACACAGGCCAAAAGGCTCTTGGGATTGCTGAAGGTCTCAGGGTAGGCAGAGATCTCCTGGAGACAAGTTAAAACAACTGTATGGGGGCATTGGCTTCCAGCTTAACTCTTGTTATTTCTTTGTTTGATTTGTTTTGATTTTTGTTTCTGCCAGCTGAGATAGACCAAAGCTGGCTTAGAGCTCCCTGCATTGCCAACGTTGACCTTGAACTCAAGATCTTCTTCCCTCTTCCTCCCAAGTGCTAGGGGTGTAGATGTGCGCCACAGTACCTACTGTTCCAAGGATGTAAAGTTTCAAGGAGGACTGTAAGTGAAATCAGGTCAGATGTGCTGGGTGCCGCAAGTGAAACGCAGACGTGAGCAGAGACACAGACAGGCTCCCGCAGCAGGTACTCAAAGAATGTACACTCATTGTTTTCCAAGTGTCAGGCAAGGTGAGAAAGGCAGGGTACCAGCTTCCCTCTCAGCATTTACAAGCACAAGAGAAGAAGTGAAAGGAAGTGTGTGTGTGTGGGGGGGGGGTGTTGGTAGGTATTTGGTTAGGCTAGGCTGGATCAAGAACATTTAAGGATATGAATTTCAGATGCCTTTGACCTTCATTCTCCACCAGTCACAAAAGATATTCAATATGAAAAGAAAGTAGTCTAGCACTCATAGGAATCCTGCTGCAAAAATAAGTGCTTTCTATGCATTATCCTACTTAATATTCTAAGCCACTTTGAAGTAGGGCGACATGTCCTCATTTTATAAATAAGAAAGCTAGTTTAAGCTACTGGCTAGTGGTAGGATCTCTGTGCTTCTAAAGTCTTTGATTTTTTTTCCCTACTACAGCACACTCATCTTTTACTCCTCTTTATAATCTCACAAAGCATTTGTAGTTGGTCAGTGTGTGTGTGTACACAACATTTGCATGTACCTGCTCACGTTTCCCTGCCTGCAGGTACCAACTGTGAGCTGAGGGAGATTTTGATTACTTTTGTCCAATTAATGCTCTGCTCATTCTCACTGTCTCCTTGTGATTAGAATTAATTGCTGCTGATTACACCGTGTGGAAGGGAAGAGAAGGCCATCAGCAGTTCCACTTGGGAGACCAGAGCATTGTAATGCAAAACAAACCTGGCTCCTGACAAGGACTTGCATTAGAAAATTCTCTCCGTTGGACAAAGAGTTGGTGGTATTAAGTGACCAAAATCAATATTCTATGACCCTACGGGCAATAGAACAACCTTCCCATGTTCTGGCTAGCAGGAAAGAAGTGAAGCAATATGTTTATTCAGAAAGCTGGGTGGGAGTGTGTGGGAAAACTATACACACACCGTTCCAAAGCTCTTCCACACCTGTAAACCTTGACGCTTGATGAGACAAATGCTAAGGTCTTCTATTATTCAATATGAGGCAGCATGTAACAGAAACCACCTCACCGACTAAAGGGGAAGTAACCAACGCCAAGACTTTAGTTTTAGGTACTATTTGGGGGACTCATATATTATCATCAGAACTTGATGTCAGACTCTTCATCCCTAGTGCCCTAAATATCCTAACTGTTGAGCCCATTCTCCCACAAGCCCTCCCCTCATAGATGCAATATGGCTGCAAGTAGCTACTGGTGGATATCCCACTGCCCTGAAATTAAAGGCTGTATATGTATGTGTGTGTGTGTGTGTGTGTGTGTGCACATATACATACATATATATGTGTGTATGCATCTATGTATATATGTATAACATGTATAAATACAGATTTTATATAGATTTATAGTATATAAAAATATATTACATGTAATAAATATATATTATACCCCAAGGCAATAAACCTATAAAGAGAAAAGGCTTATTTGAAATCATAGTTTTAAAGATTCCAGTTCATGATGGGCCCATTGTTTTGGAGGCTTTGGTTATAGTTACGGGTGGTAATAGTGGGGCAAGAATGGGGAATACATTGTGAACAGATTTTGTTTAGATTTTGTTTACCTCATGGCCTGGACACAAAAAGTTAGCAAAAAAAAAAGGGGGGGTGAACTAGACTGTATAACTAACGATCTAAGGCCCTCTGACCAGGAAGCACCTTTTAAAGGTTGTACAATTTCTTAATAACCCCACACTAGAGAAGGCCTACCTTCAACACAGGATCCTTTAGAAGACATTCAAGATGCAAATTATATCAAGGGTGATTCTTGCTATAGGCTCAGAACTGAGTGTCCCTGACCATATGTTGCACCTGAGCACACTGTCAGCCAAAGCAGATTTGTCACTGTTCTTACCAAGAGTCAGCTCTCAACAACTATAGACACTGAATTTGGAGATATATGAGGAAATGAAACATCACAAGTAGGGACATTAAGAACAGGAAAATTTAGTAGACAATTGCTATTGTGGGTACCTTCTTGTACAGAGAGTGTATGATTCTCTAACCATGGGTGTAAAGTTAAGTCTAGAAAATATCAAGATTGGCAAAGTTCAGGGAGGATTTGAAGTGATAATGTTTTGCTAGAGACAAACAAATGAACACACACACGCACACACACACACACAGAGGATTGACTTTTGAGTGTCTACCTTGGCTTAGCTCCAAGCTAAAGGACTCTGTACTGAAGGCAGGCCTTCCCTAGTGTGGGGTTATTAAGAAATTGTACAACCTTTAAAAGGTGCTGCCTGGCCAGAGGGGCAGAGGGGCATAAATCATTAGTTGTACAGTCTAGTTCCTTCTTTTTGCTGGGTTGCTGGGTGCTTTTGCATTCATTGTACTGTTCAGTCTTCATAAACTCTTATTAGTTCCAGGTTATTGCATCCTACACTTAAAGAGAGAGAGAGAGAGTAGGGGAGGAACCACTTGTCACTTGTCCAAAGTTTACTTATTTATCCATTTACTTATGATGTGTTCAGCTGTGGGGAAGCAAATATTGAGAAAAGACAGGCTCTTCCCTCAAGGAGCTCAAGGAAGTCTCGTGGGGAAGAGAGATGGGCAAAGAGTAGTGGAGATATGGGCACAAGTGGGCACATCCCAGTGGATCCCAGGCATAGGTCTCTGGTTCCCTGCTCTGCACAAACCCATAGAGCATTACTCCGAGAGCCTGCGGTTCAAGAGGAGCTTGTTGGATTCACAGCATACGAATAGCTCACAAATTTCCAAAGGAACATGACAGCTGGATCCAGGGTTCACTTGTATGGTATGAGTGGGTCATCATCTTCCTTTCTGCAGCTATGAGAATCATGTCTCTGGCCCTTTTGGTGCAGCTATCAAGGTTTCCTTCTTTCCATTTCAGGATCCCTCACCCTGACAGAATAGGAGTAAAAAAGATACAGGCCACTTCACCTTTCTAATGCTGGCCTTCATACCTACCCTTACATCTTAGAGAGTTTTTCCCACAATTATATTACCCATCTAGTACCAGGAGGTGAGTTTCATTTCTACTCTCTCTGAAGTCAAGAGATAACATCAGTTCATAGAGGAAGTGACCAATTTTCCTTCTGAATGTCAATCCTTAGTGGTGATCATTGTTTTTCAAGGCTATTATTTAATCGAACATATAATATACCAAATACTCTGATAGACACAAGGAACTACAATGTACAAAGCAGACACAGGTTCTGTGGTCAGGAAACTTAATGGTTTAGTAGGATAGAAAGGTATTTAACATACATGTGCAAACATAAAGTAATAGTCATTGAGGGAATTGTGAAGGAACACCAAGAGGTGCCAAGAGGGCTTGGCTAAGATGTAGAAAAGCTTGACTGGGGAGCTGACAGCTGGGCTCGAGTTATAAAGAGCTAGTAGTAGTTACCTAGAGGCAATGAGGCAGAGGCTAGCATAGCCTTCCAGGCAGAGGGAGCTTGTAGAGACAAAAGTGAAGACTTGCCAAGGAGTGAGGAGAGCATGAACTCTCACCTGGCTTGTTGTCTTATTGTCCAAACAGACTTGTTTTGGATGCTAATGTTGTATTTATCCTGGTGACTATTTATCAGAGGGAAAGAAGCAGGCAGACTGTGTGTGAATGGACAGCAGTGTGTGAATGGACAAGAAAGAAAAGGCTACAAAGAAACTTCTCTGTCCTAAAAGTTGAACAAGCATATTGGGAGTTTAAGCACAGCCTCAAACCCATCATGTGAGAGGATTATTTTTAGCTTTGCTTCATATGAGGCCAGGACATCCCCAAGAGTATTGGATCCAAATATTCTAATATAACTTGATATTTCCATGCCATCATCCCCTACTTTTCCTCTAAATACTCTAGTTTCCAGTCTTCCAAAACATTTGTTATCTTGTTTCTAGTCTGTCTTTCCTACTGTAAGACCAACTTCATGACAGTAAAATGTTTGGCAGCTGTATCTCAGCAACTAGACAAACACCTGATAGATAAACACTATCCATTGTTTTTGACTAGATTGTTTAGTGAGGACTAATCTAGAGGCTTTGATGATAGGTCAATAAAGTACTTGCTCCTGCCCAAAGAATGTGGACTTAGGTTTGATCTATAGAACCTGTGTAAAACTCCAGGATATGATGGCATGTGCTTGTCATCTCCACATTGGGGAGGCTGAGACCAGCCACTCCCCGGGGCTCACTGACCAGGCATTATGGTCCAATTAGTGCATACTAAGCCAATGAGAGACTCTGTCTCAAAGAGCTGTATGATGTTCTTAAGAATGACATCTGAAATTGTTCTCTACCCTAAACACCACACCACACACACACACACACACACACACACACACACACACATACAATTTTGCAAGATTCAGAGAGAGAGAGAGAGTTTTTTTCAGGAACCCTTCAACACTAAGTTCTTTCCCTGAGCCTTGCCTTGCTTACGTCTTGCTCACTTAGACCACTCTGCCATGGTAGCCATTCTCATGTATTGCAATGTTTTCTGTCTTCTTTAAAGATTGTTCAAGAGCAGGGCCCGAACGTGTCTCCAAATCCTCAGCAAACACTATGATACATTTCACAGAAGATGCTCAATCAATATCAAATAAATAATGAATTCACTTTTTAAAGTGAACCATGACATAGTAATAAGTTTCTTAAAGGTGCAGGCCTTTTAGCTGATCAGATAGGTTGAAATAGTAACCCTGCTCCTATTGGCTGAGACATAATCAGACAAGTAACACCTCTGGACCTGTATTTCTACACTGTAACATGGGAGTAATAATCTACCCACTCACATGTGAGTAACAAATGAAACTTCCCAATGCCTGGAAGAGAGTAATTGATTACAAATATTAACTATATCTCCTAAATTTCAAGTTTAAGAGAATAGGGGGATAAGTAGAGTAGGAGAGAAAGCCTTAAAATATTAGAGCCAAGATGATCCTAAAAATATTAATTTTAAGCCTAACCTCCAACCTTTCTAGGGATGGGATCATTTCTAGCTTTGTGGAGAAGATGCCCCAAAGCTGGGATAGCAGGCATTAGGTAGCCAATAATCAGCTCTTGTAATACCTTGATGGTGAAACTGTGAAACAAACCCAAGTCACCCCTGTTATATAAATGTAAAAACTAAAGCCCAGAAGAGGTGTGTCAGTATTATCCAACGTTAATGCAAGCTGAGACTCAAACACACAACATGACTCAGTGTTTTGCAGTAATGGGAAATAATTTAAAATGCCACTGCACTGGCCGACTATCTAAGTGGTGGAGGCTCTGCTTAGCTCAGGCCACCATGTTCCGTGGCCAGAGGCCAAGCACACCACAACTGGAAACGGCCAGAGGCTACATGTGCCACAACTAGGCCCTCGAGACCACAGCTCCAGCTAGCCAGAAGCACCAGCCCTGGCACCCACGAGATGCCATCATGGTGGCTAGATCAGCCAATCCACCACACTGTCTACAATGTTTGGCTGAGCCCAGATAATACCCCCCATCCGGTGGTACCCAGTAGAATGAAGACTCTTAATACTTAATGGCTATCCAATATTTATATATTTGGAAATGCTCAATTAACAAGATGCCCACACAATTAGGATTGTTAACCCAATTAACTAACCTAGATATGAATAATCTCCTGAAACTGCTAGAGACACTCGGACATCTCCAGCCATCTTCTTTCTTCCTCCACCTCCTTCGTCTCCTTCCCTTCCTCTCCTTCTCTCTCCTCTCATATTAGCTCCTCCCCCAACAGCTCCACTGCAAACAATGTAGCAGCAGCAGAAAACCATCCTGCTACATTTTGCCCTTTCACAAGTACCTGTGAGATCTTCAGAGGCAAGCCCAGACAGGAGTGAAGAAACAGCAAATGAGAGTGGTTTCTTTAAAAGATTCAGTACTGTGTAGCCCATCCTCAAGCAAACCCTTCAGTGGATCTTAAATTATGAGTGCAAGGCTTGGGGCTTCCACCCATCCTCGGTTATAGAATGGCTAGGACTCCAGTGTATTTTACAGTCACCCAGTCAGAAGCCATCTTTCCTGCACTGTTCTGTGACCCCTGCAGTAAACTGGGTTATCAGGCTGTTTGAGGCTTGAAATAGAGTCTACCTAGGATTCTTCCAATACTATATGTAGCTTGATTTCACTTCCCTGCATTAGATCCTTTCTAGTCCAAGCAGAGGCAGAATCTGAGAAAGGAAAGAGTCAAGAGTGCTAAGAGGGGCTAGTAAAATGGCTCAGCGCTAAAGAGTACTTGCTGTTCTTCCAGGGGACCTTAGTTCAGTTCTCAGCGGGCACACTGGGCAGCCTACAACCGCCTGTAACTCCAGCTCCAGGAAATCAAATGCCCTCTTCTGGCCTCCAGGGCCACCTGCACAAAGAACACATACCCCAACACAGACACATAAGGAAGAAATCTTTAAGAAGGCAGTGACAAAAAGGAATATTTCTTGGAAGATGGTGACATATTCAATGGTCTACACCCACAGGTCCAGAGCAGAAGTTCTTGACATTTGGAAGGATCACTTTGTCTGCAATATTAAAGGGTGTAGAAACTGGCCCTAGGTAGAAATTCCTGACACAGAGGGTTATAGTGTATCTGAGCAGAAAACTTCTTAAAAATTAGTTTATCAATCCCTTTTTTGATTTTATGTCTTAGAAAACTGACACACACACACACACACACACACACACACACACAGAGAGAGAGAGAGAGAGAGAGAGAGAGAGAGAGAGAGAGAGAGAGAGAGAGAGAGA
>NW_021604579.1:7535441-7541280 GCF_004785775.1 Grammomys surdaster | reverse complement strand
AGAGAGAGAGAGAGAGAGAGAGAGAGAGAGAGAGAGAGAGAGAGAGAAATTGACCTGCATGAGTCAAGCTTCAGCAAATAAAGCCAGCAGACAGGAGAGAGGCCAGGTTCCTTCCATATTGCTCAGGCTTCTCACTCCTCTCTTCCTGCCTCTCTCCCTTCTCCAATGCTACTGCACAGACATTGACTTCTGTCTTTAGTCTTAATTCAACTAGTATCAGTTGAAACTTCTAAAAACACCCACAAGACAAGCAGAGGCTGAGCATCTCTCAAAGCAGCAGAACCCCTCTGGCTGGGTTGGCATCATAGCCCCAGCCATCCCTGGACCAGGGCCCAGCTGGGCAGCCACAGTGGATTTAGGGAGCCAAATTTACAGTCAATTTTCTAGTCAATTGGGAAAAAGGAAGCACTGCTGGGAAGTGGCTGGTGCTTGGAGTGGAAGCAAGGCATGGCAAAATGCTGGAACAGGAGGGCATAGATAATGTCCAACTAGAGTGAGAAGTCTCTAATAGACAGATCTCAACAGGTCAATAGAAAGATGAACAACAAAGACTAGGAGCCCAGGGCGAATAGAGAAGGGACAGGCATCACAGAGACTGAGCGATGCTGGAGCTGGAAGGAGGTGTCTCTGCAAAGCCAAAGTGACAAGGGCTGAGCTACCCTTCCTATAGGGCTATCTCATGTCACATAGCATGTGGCAGTCCATTCAGGAACCAGTTGTCTGAGCTAGAGAAGCTAAGGTTCTGCACAGAAAAGCTGTTGCTTACCTTTCCCATTTCACCTGTAGCTTGTCCACAAGATACTCTGCAGCCTGTAGGCCACTGATTCTTACCCAGGAGTTAGACTACCCCTGACACACACACACACACACACACACACACTCACACACACACATACACACACACACACACACACACACACACTGGAGAATCCTGTGGAGAATCTTCAGGACAGCTTTGGTTTTCACAATGGGTGAGCACTGCTGACATCTAGTGGGAGATGCCAGGGATGCTGCTGAACACCCTACCATGCTCAGGACAGTCCCACAGCACAGAAGCATCCAGCTTCAAGTGTCAGTACTGCCTGAACTGTAAGATGATCAACCCAGAGCCTTCTCTGCTTTGTTCACTCTATGTAAACATAGTCTGTGGTATTTAAATGACCTAGCAGACAGGAAGTGCTTGATAGATGTCAGCTAAATGAACCAGTGATTCAAGACTAATGAATTCCAAGCTTCCTAATGTCTTCTGAAGTCCAAAAGCTCCTGCAAAGCCACCGTACCTAGAATCAGGCATTGTCATGCCTGAGCGCAAATACACACCTGTTCTGGTCCAGGCAACCTCTAACTGACTTTTCTCTGACTTCCCTAATATAGTAGTAGAAGCCACCCTCCTCCAAGCCTATTAAGACTGTTCTTGTCTGCTTGGGCAGAAATGACATCTTAGGTCCCTGGACAGAACAGAGAGGGGAGATTAGAACTAGGTCATCTGATACAGCCTGAAGCAAATTTTATGGAAGAGGATACTTAGGCTCACAAGATGGGAACGACTTAGAGAGTCTTATCCTGGATGTCCAGAGTGGAGAAATTTTTAAAAGGATTTCTTCAACCCCCTCTTCCCCTTCTCTCTCTCTTCCCCTTCCCCTGGAGTTCTGTGTTTCACTCTTTCTCCCTGCTTCTGTTAGCAAGCCATCCATGTGATCATTAACTCTAGAGACCATTTTGAACTTGACAAAGCCCTGTTCTTGAAGAGCTCACACTCTGTTGGAAGTGACACTTTCATAAATTATGGTGACAATTTAAAAAGCTACTGCATGCCATAATTTGATATGTAATTTTTCCAACAGGTTATCCTTAGGAGTGGGAAGCATTATCTATTTAGCAGATGAGAAAACTGAAGCTTGGAGAAGTAACTTGTCCCTGGTCACACAGCTCAACACACAGAAGGATTAAAGGCCATGCTTTCTAAACCTACATTCTAATAGACGATGTTGTCAGGGGACAAGATATGAACCATTTTAATGGAAAGCCATGAAAGTCAGATTTGAGAATGTGTATCTTGCCCTATAGATGTCAGAGAATCAGTATAGGGTTGAAGGTCAAGAAGTCACAAGATTAGGAATTGTAGGAACAATATTCTCATCAATGCTGGAAAAAACCAAAGCCCCAGAGATTATTCAAGAGGCTGAGACATGGAGACAAGGATATTGATGTTTCTCCTGATGCTCTCCAGTGTCTTCATTCTTGGCTCTTACTAAGCAGATGAACTCAGGACAAATGGGTTGCTGAATAATGATGTCTAAAAACACCTACATTCTAATCCCTGTGAGCCGTAACTATTACCTTTTCCACAGAAACAGTCTACAGACATTGCTAATTAGGGGTCTGATTGTTTGTAATGATGGGTTTACTTCCTAATGGGATTCCTAGTGTACTTTTTCCACAGTTTTTCTAGCAGTGGTTAGTCAGTTTGAGCATGTATGCTATGTTGGGGTCTAAGGTAGCTTCTTTATCTGTAGGTCTACCGAGAGTGGTGGTTCATCTCTGTTTGTTACATACAGCACATGTGCCATCTGGGATTAGTCCTTCAGTTTGTCAGCAGTTTGTGTACCCAAAGGCCTTGGAAGTGACCAATGCGTCGTGTCCACAATGATTGTGCTATTTCTCTTTGCTTTGGCTGTGGAGTAAGATATAGTTCTTCTCAACCAGGCTAAGCAATAGGTCAGAGGCAAAGCACCCATCCAACCCAGGGCACTCCAGATGCAAACCTGGGTCCTAGCACTGCTCAGAGGGTAGAAAACCAACAATAAAAGCACTGCAGAGAGAGAGAGAGAGAGAGAGAGAGAGAGGATGTAGGGAAGGAAGGAGGGAGGGAAGGAAGGAAGGAGGGGAAGAAGGAAGAAAGGGAGGGATAGAGGGAGGGAGAGAAGAAGGAAGGCATCAGAAATAGTAGACTAAAAACCAATTTGCAACATGCCAGGCAAGGTGCTATACACACTCATCCTAGCATATGGAAGACAGAGTCAGGTTGACATCTTTGATTTAAAGGCTAGATTTATCTACATCATGAGTTCAACACTAGCCAGGGATGTATTGTGAGATCCTGTCTCAAAAAACAAAAAAACAGAAAACTAATCAATCAAACAAACAACAACAAAAAACAGTATATTTGTGGTGTGAGATTCTGAGCCTTTGCACCAACCCTGGGTTAGACCTGCAAACTGCTTTGTACTTCTCTCAGAAGCCTTTCTTCTTGTCCATGATGTTTCTTTTTCTAGCCATCTCATTTTCAGTACCTTTCTATCCTTGGTAGGCAGTTTCTCCTTTGTTGGCTAGATTCCTTTTACCAGTGGAATTAAGATACTGTTATCTTACCTTCATTAAGAGTCTTGAACTGGGGCTGGAGAGATGAATCAGAGGTTAAGAGCACTGGCTGCTCTTCCAGAGGTTCTGAGTTCAAATCCCAGCAACCACATGGTGGCTTACAACCATGTATAATAAGTTCGGGCACCTTCTTCTGTTGTGTAGGAATATATATAGCTAGAACACTGTACATAATAAATAATTTTTAAAAAAATAGAGAGAGAGAGAGACTTGACTTGGACTGTGATGATGGCACATACCTTTAATCCCATCACTCAGGCAGGCAGATCTCTGAATTCAAGGCCAACCTGGTCTACAAGTTCCAGGACAATTAGTGTTACACAGAGAAACCCAGTCTCAAAAAACAAAACAGAGGAGGAGGAGGAAATAGGATGGGGATGATGATGGGGAAGAAGAGGAGGAAGAAGCAGCAGCCATTGCCACCATCACCGCCACGTCGGGATAGGAGCATCCTATCTTTTTTCCTTTCTTTTCTTTATTTTTCTCTAAACTAAAATAATAATCTTACAAATGTTGTCTCCTTGTCTCCTCTCTGCAAATCCCCATCTCATCCCCCTCCCATTTGCCTCTAAGAGAGTGGTCCCCCCACTCACTCACTCCCACCTCGGCACTCTAGCATCCCCTATGCTGGGGCAACAAGCCTCCACAGTACCTTGAAACAACCCAGATGTCCTTCAGTGGAAGAATGGATACAGAAAATGTGGTACATTTGCACAATGGAGTACTACTCAGCTATTAAAAGTGATGCGTTTATGAATTTTGCAGGCAAATGGATGGAACTAGAACATATCATCCTGAATGAGGTAACCCAGACCCAAAAGGACACACATGATATGCACTCACTGATATACAGAGCATCCTATCCTAGTGAGTACATACATAGCATCACAGGGATCCCTCCATATAGGAGGGAGACAGAAAGACAGATGGTATATGTAAGCTAAGAAAGAGCCTGTGAGCCAAGCAGACAGAGCCTACTGTAATATAGCCACAAGCCATAGAATGCCGAAAGCCACAAGAAACAAAGGACTTCTCCCCTGGAGCCTCTGGAAGAGGTGCAGCCCAGTCAACACGTTCTTTTCAGCCCGTGGGACTTTGGACTCTGGGCCCGGAACTGTAAGAATTGTATATCCAGTATTTTAAGTCACCGCGTTTATGATGATTTGTTCCAGTGACAAATAGACACTGATATGGAGCCTCCTAGTTATCCTGAACTCTAACTCACTGTTGTAGGCTGCAGGCACCGCCCCCAAGTCACAGGTTGGCCTGCCTCCTGACAAGGGTAGGGATGAGGATGCCTGCCTGTGCCTCTCCAGGTCCTGACTTTCCTCAGTAAACCTTCCCTCCTGTCTATCCACCACTTCCCACTGTTTCTCTTTCTCTCACACTGCATCTCTCCTCTGTTTCCTGCTTTCCCTTTTTGTCCCCTCATCTGCATCCTTCCTTCCGCCCCTCCCTCCTCTCTTTTGTCTGTATACATGGCTTTCCAGTCATATTAGCTCTCTTCCTGTCACTGCTTCCTATTTTTCCATATCTCTGCCCTGACCCCGTGTTCCTTCAGTTTTCAAGTCCGGCTCTATGTCATCCCCTGTATTAGCTTTCTTTCCTTATCTTCCAGCTTCATCCTGATGAGTTTCTCTGCGTAGCTTCTTGTCTCTTTGCATCTTTCTAGTCGGTTTGCCCTCCCCCAACCTCCGTCCCTCCCTCCCTTTCCCACCTCCTCGTTTTGTAGGCCTCCTACTCTCAAGGATGTCTGGAAAACTTTTGTGCATTTGCAAAGGCCTCTATGATTATACCTGCAACCTGCACCTTCACTTCAGAGCAGAATTCATCTGGTTAGTCATGCTCCAGTCCGACCTTGTAGGAGGACTGACGAGGGAAGCAGAGACAAAAGATGTGTCCTCGCCACATTGTTCTCCAGCCTTTACCTAGAGGCCCCCAGATAGCTGCTTCTTAATATTCTAGTAGTGCTGTCAGCCTTGCCAAAGAGAAATAGCTTGTCTTTGGCATAGCCCTCTGCAGAATTAATCCTCCCGCTTAATGATGATCGTCCATAGCTGGCAGGGATAGCAGTGTGAGCAGAGGAAGGCTCTTAAGTGAAGGTTTCTAGAGAGAGGGCAAGTAGGTGTTAAGCTTTCTGATTTGGGGGCAATGTGACACCAGGAGAGACTGTCATGAAGCTTGATACTCTCAAGACAGTGTCTGATGTATGGTCACATTTAACAAACATATAAATGAAAGAGCAAGTGAATGACCTTCAGTCTTCCTTGGAGCCAATACTTGATGTGTCTCATGGGAAAAAAATGACTCGTGATGTCTCATCAGCAAAATGGGGTTAGGTAGTGGAGCTGCATGTGGGACACACCAAGGGGAAGAGGAAGTGAGATTGGGGCGGGGGAGGTCCTTAGCAAAGGGCAGGGCAGGGCAGGGCAGGGCAGGGCAGGGCAGGGCAGGGCAG
>NW_021604579.1:7534268-7535431 GCF_004785775.1 Grammomys surdaster | reverse complement strand
GCAGGGCAGGGCAGGGCAGGGCAGGGCAGGGCAGGGCAGGGCAGGGCTGGCCATGTAGTAGTTGGGGAAGCAGAAGAGAGTGAAGGGAATCAGCAGAGCTGTGGGACAAGCAGGGAAGGAAGGACCAGGACAGTGGAAAACCCTCCAGACCAGAGGCAGGTTTGTAGGATTTAAGCTCTTACAGTTGTAAACTGCCATATACCAGTATGTGTGTACATGAGGGATGCATCCCTGATGTTCACTTACAACCAGCTGATTTTACAAGCCTTGCTTTTGATGAGGAGGCTCATCTTCAGATTGGCCAGCTCCTCAGCTCCTCCATCTGAATTGCCAATGCCCACAGTTCTGTTGAAGTGCCTCCTGACCACACTGTTTGATGCTGTGATTGCTTCCTGCCTTGCACTGCCTTCTCCCGTCCTCTTTATCTCAGTGCTAAGCACCTTCAGGCGTATTCCACAGGCTTACATTTATCTTCTGTGGCTAGAATGTAACCTCCACAAAGATGGGGATGCTTGTTAGTTTTCACTGAGTGTCAGTGGTTCCTCTATAATGTTTGTCGAATGGAAGGATGGGGAGATGGGATGTCTAAGCACATTGTGTTACATTTACTCATAGAGAAGTCAGGTCCAGAGGAGGAACTCAGCCCAGGTCACAATCCGGTGGACTCTCAATCCTCACACGTGTTCTCATACATGCTCCAGGTCTAAGGCCTGAGTCAGAAAACTTGAGGTTTCTTTAGTCACTATTTGTCTCCTAGAACCACCGAGAATGCCTGTGATCCCTGCTACCCCTGCAGCATCCAGATCTCCACATCCACACCCTTGACCATAATTACTCTCCTGCTTCCACCCTTGCTTCTGATGTTACATAGCAGTGACCTCTTACAGGTATAAATTAGGGTGTGCTAATTTTGCCTGCTTCAACCTGTCCATTGACCTTTCTTTCACTTAGGAGGGTCAGACTCTCTACAGTAGCCTACAGTAAGTAACTAGAATTACAGTTTCATACTTTGCCGTGTCTTTTGTACTTTTTAGTATGTCTCCACTTCTAGCCTTAAAAACCATTGCTTTTGTTTGATTTTTAGCAACTATACCCTGAACTCTCAAAAACCCAAAAACCTGAACAGTAGGTGAATATGTGTGTAGGTGATCAGTGAATATGTG
>NW_021604579.1:7508801-7534258 GCF_004785775.1 Grammomys surdaster | reverse complement strand
TGTGTGTAGGTGATCAGTGAATATGTGTGTAGGTGATCAGTGAATATATGTTAATGAATGAATGATAAACACAACCCCTAGTATTCACTGTATTTTACTGCCTATAGAACAGAAGGGGTTTTTTTTAAATAAAAGATTTACTTGTTTTTATTTTGTATATATGGGCTTTTTGCATGCATGTATGTCTGCATACCATGTACATGCAGTGCCTGCAGGGGCTAGAAGGCATCATCCCCCCGGAACAGAAGCTGCAGATGATTGTAAGCCATCATGTGGTACTGGGATTCTAACTGGGATCCTCTGGAAGAGCAGCCAGCACTCTTTACCACTGAACCGTTTCTCCAGCCCTCAGAACAGAAGTTGAAGTTCCCTAACTTTTTAGTTAAAGCCCTGCTGCATCTCAGCCATACCTTCCACTCTGAACTTCAGTTAGATGACAGTCTTCTCTATTGTCTTTCCTGTCTCGTCATGATCCCTGGCCATGCCCATGCCTCTGCTGACATGTGCCTCTAACACTCCCCCTGTTTCGGCAGTACAGAAGATTGAACACTGGACCTTGCTACATGCTAGGCAAGTGGTCCACCATTGAGCCGCATTCTCAGCACCCCTGTCCCCTTTTAAAATTGTCTTTTGTCCTTCAGACCTTAGCTTCCTTCCCTGAAGCCTTTCACAGTTTCTCCATTTGGAAGTCAGCCTCCTTCTACATGGTGAGAGAATTTTGTGCTTGAATTTATTGTCACAATCCAGAGAAGAGACAGTGCGCACAAGCTGAGAAGATCCTAGGGTTAGATACTACCTCCATCACTTTCAAAGAATAAGAGTCTGGGTTAATAACATAAACCTTGACTACTATTTTATTATCTATGGAATATATATATGGACTCATACTTTGGTCTTTCTGGGTTGTGGGGAGTGTTGGTGACAATAACTGCATTGCACAGAACACATTCTAAAAAACAGCAGCCACTTTTGTCAAGGCAACAGTGTAACTAACCACCTGCTTGGTAGTATAGTTAACTGAGGTACATTGGTTTCCTTCTCTAGACTTGAAAGTTGATTTCTCTAATTCATCTTCATCTAACCCCAATCCATGATATTTATCTCAGTAGTCTACCCATAAAAAGACTCTTTAAAATGTTTGAATCAATGCATGAATGGATGGCTAGTTGGATGGAAATCACAGAATATGTTTAAGCTCCAATAACCTGTTAAAAAGCCCCAGAAATAGAAGGCTGGAGCTACTCTGTGTCAAAATAGTAGTGGGTAGAAGTCACTGGATGAGTCCAAATTTCCAAGAACCACAACTGCCTGAATCCATCCTCCAGCCTCAGCACTTTAGGATTCAGGCTCCACCTGCCCTGATGGCCAAACCACTCTCTGCCGTCTTTGAGAAATAGACAAATGAATTGAACTTGAGGATGGAAAGATTTTCAACATATAGATTATCCTGAAATTTCTGTGGGTAATGAATGATTGAGAGCTTTTACCCCAGTTTTTCCTCTCTTAATACAGCAATATATTGAAAATGGTCCAGCCAAGAAAATTATTGCTTCTCTTTACCTGAATCTTAAATCTTTCTTCTAGGACAGCTTGTTTTAATTGAACACGTTCATCAATCTCTACTGTCCTTCACCTTTGTTCTGCTCCTTCTCTCAGTCAGGGCCAGTGTAGAAAACAATCTGGAGTGAATAAAGCTTTGCAGCTAGAGAGGAGAAGGGCAAGAGGGCTGTCACAGGTAAGACCAAGACCCCCTTAAAACTGCCATTTTATCAGAGCCCACCCAAAGTGACTAGTATGAGTACTGAGGGACAGCCCAACTCCTTTATAGACATTCAAAGTTTTTGGTGAGCAAGGTTGTGTTGCTTTGGGTCTGGCTCAATATAGATAATAAGGAAGAGATCAGGCTTTTTCTCCCCCATCCATTTATTTATCTATCCATCCATCCATTCATCCATCCATCCATCCATCCATCCATTCATTTACCATTCAATTTGCCCTCCCTGTGCTACTCACCAACCACATACAGCCACACACTGCATCCCAGCAACCTTGTGATGCATACATTTCACAGACAAGGACATAGAGGTTCAGGATAGGAAGTAGCTTGTGCAAGATCACTCGGTGTCTAGTTCTCTATGTATGCGTTAGACACTCTTTCCCTAAGATTTGTAGCTTAAAACAATGCTACCCTTTCATGTTCTGTGTCAAATATTTGGGTGGGTCTCAGTGGGAGAGTCTTTTGTGCAGTCTGATTCAGTTGTAGGGAAACAGTGTCTATGGCTAGAATATCAGAGTGATATCAAAGTGAAGGATGACCAAGAGTCTACTCTTGGTTTCTTTGCATAGTCCCAGGTCCTTGGGATGGTCATTCTGTTTTTCTGTAAGCTTGGGATCCTAGCACAAGTATTTCATAATGCAAGATGCAATTACTTTGCTGTATTTGACCTTGCCACACAAGTCTCACAATGTCACTTCTCCCACTTGTGTTATTCTTTTGGTTAGGAGCCATTTAAAAGTCAGTGAAACTTCAAGGAGAAAGAACATAAGACTATGCCTTTCAGTGAAAGGAGCATCAAGGTCATATTAGAATAGCATGTGAGACCAGAGATAATGTTGCAGACAGCTTCGGAAATTAAAATCTGCTATCCATAGCATGTGGCAGAACCAGAATTTGGGCTAGACACATCTGCTTCCAAAAATGTCTGCTGAAATTTACCAGCACAGTCCACAGGGACCTCTCATTTCTCCCTTACCCTGCAGCTATTTCTTTCAACACACATATCCATGGTTTAGTCTCTCCAAGCCAACTAAAGACTGTCTGGGTTCAAGCAGCCAGCCTGTCTCTGCAGGCCCTGGCCATGAGACAGCCTCTGGGGGCTGCTCAGCAGACAAGCCATGCTCAGTGCCAGCTTGTGGACTTTTCAGAGAAGGGGACAGAGAAGGTCAGACACAGCCAGAGAAAGAAAGCAGGTGGCAGCCCAGAAGCACAGCAAGCCTGCAGTACGTCTCACTGTCATAAACAACGGGCCTGGTGTGCTTCCTCCTCCCACACCATTCTGAACTGGGATGACTCAGGCTTTGACAGAAAAGGTGCCTTCAAGTTTAGAAACAGCCCAGGGCAGTGGAAACTCATAGTCTGGAATCAGACTCGCCTGGATTTGACTCCTGATTCTACTTTTATCAGATATATGGCATTGGATAAATTCCTTCACTAGCAGACCCCAAGAAAGATGAAGAAAGTACTTGTTTACATGCATGTGTCAATGGAAATGCATTTCTACACTCTTGCTTATGGCCTGCTGAAAGGCTTCTTTGGCTGCCCAGTCTTTATAGTCCTGATAGAAGCAGTCCTTCTCCAGAGACTCCCTTGGACTAGCCTCAGGCTGCTGTTTCTCTGCCTGTCCCCTGCATCAGCTCTATGTGTTCCTGGGTCAGGGCTGTGAATAGTGTCCTCCAATAGAGCTGGGCTTCAGATGGTTAACTAGGTAAGAGAAAGATGGATGCAACCACAAAATTGTGCAAGTCCCAGAGAGGCAAGGCCTAGGTTAAAATCTCAGTTCCAGCATTTATAAGGTGTCGATCCCTGGATGAAGTCACTTACCCTATCTGAGCAGTGGGAACAATAATAGACTTCTCTCACTGGATTGTTAGCAGATTGCTTAGCATATACTAAACACTACTTAATGACTGGTCATCATTACTCGAGTGTGTGTATGTGTGTGTGTGCTTTTCATGTTACTGCCAGGCAAACACATAGGTATTTAGATAAGTCAAGTAGATATGGCCTCTGCCTCATAGATTATATAGCCCAGAAAAGAAAAGCTGGTTGAAATACAATATTGCTGAGTAGTCTGACTGGCAAAGATGCTATGGGTAACCTAATAGGGACCCTATCCCAGCAAAGGCACCAAGAAGAATATACCCATTGAAGTGATAATTGCACCAAGGTCTAAAGGTTGAGAAGGAGCTGGTTCTGTTAGGATTCCATGGCATGGTGGTCTAGTGGGATCTATGATGAACCAAGACCTAGGGGCTACAGGGTTAGAAGAGGGGAAACTGCAAAAGGAGGTAGGGCCGGCAAGAGGTGGGCTAAGAACATAACCAAGGTCCAAGCTATGAACAGCCTTGTAAATTATGTCAGAAATCTTTATGTTGAAGGCAATTGAAAGATACAGAAGGGTTTCAGTCACTGAGTGACACAAATCAGATCTGGAATAGATAATATAGCTTCTGACTTCACTATTGAAAACATCCTAGAGGGGGCTATTCTGGGACAAGAGGCCCAGATAATGGGACGATAATGGTCCAGGAGACAGGTGATGCTGACCTATTCTGGGTGAAAGAGGTGAACATAATCATAAGATGAGAAATTTCATGGGGAAGAGTGACAGCTTGGATGTTTGGGGCTGATGGAGGCTGATGGAGAAACCACTGTGATTAAACAATTTTCACCCTGTAAGAAAGATACATGCTCTGAATGAGGTCAGTTCTAAAGCCATGGAGGTAGGGAGCAAGGACAACACTGTCAACCCTGGGATGACAGCAGGGAAGATCCTGAAAAATCTAATGAAGAGGTACTGGCTAATTGGAGAACACATGGCTATATGTTAGCTGAGAAAGAGAGTCAGAGAAGCCCTCGGGCAAAGGAAATACCAGAGAAATCCAGAGATGTGGGGGTGATGCATAGACAGATTCCAGGGTGTGAATACCAGTATAGGACTGGTGCTTTCTCCTTCCCTGGAGAATTTATAACTTAATAAATAGGTTATAAATCTATATCCTAGAGATTCATTATTTGTCAAATAGCAAGGTGAAATGGGATTCTATTTAGAGTCAGAAAGTTTTCCTGAGATTATTCTCAAGAGACTTCCTGGTTCCTAAAGGCCAGATGAACCCTGATCTGAAAACAGCAAAGGGTATCTTGGCTTTGAGTCTTGTTCATTTGGGTTTCATTCTGGACAACAAAAGCCAGACTGGAAAATCCCAAAGGCATTTATAAGCTAGGTACACAGATTTTGGGGCACAGTTACTTTGACCCCAATGTCCACTCCCATCCTTCACTTCTGTGAGCTTTAATTTTCTTGTCTGTGAAACAAGGATCATAATTATCGCTGAAGGTTTGTGAAGACCAACAAGACAATACACATCAAAACCCTAGAGTGGGGAGTTATGACATCATCTTTATCACTGTTGTTTCTTTATTTTTTATAACGAGGTCCTCTTTTCACCCTGTTTCAGTCTCTTTTCAAAGTTGCTTCTTAACACACACCTGCAGATATGAAACTTGGACGGAATGTAGCAAGAACATTTCTAGATTATTACCGGCTGAACTCCCTGGTTGAGAAGATAGCAATCCCCATGCCAAGACTTCGGTAAGTGATAGAGCCAAGCAAACAGGCTTGGGTCCTGATTTACTAGGAATGACTTCTGATTGCCCTTAGCTTCCCACCTGTGCCATAGAAAGGGCAACCCCAGCTCTGCCACCATATGGATCCAGACCAGTATGAGTCCAGAAGGTTTCCTAAGCATAGGGCATTCATGAAGCTTCATTTCCTCCAGCTTTTGGGATGTCATCTCAGATTGCCAACCACCTTACCATGCTCCAGGGCAAGTCAGTCCCCTGACTCACCAGGTTGGTCAGGCTGAATGACGCCTCAGGGTCCACTTTCTACAGGAAGTAAATTTTATCTCTGAGCTCCAATCCACGGAGTCTTTATAATATTATTGTCATGTAATACCCTATCTCAGTAGCAGGCCACCTTATTTCAGATCTACCCTAGGAACCTCTAGAGATGGGATATTGCTGGGGAGCCAAGATCAGCCACTGATCTAAGTTAGCCTGGCTGTTAACATATTCCATCTCACATGATAACTCATTCTCTAAGGGTTCCAAATGAACTCCAATTCTTCAGTCCCCTAATCTGTAGATCATTCACTGTTATACATATTTTCCAGGTCATTGTGAGATGTATATTCAAACACTAGTGCTAGGTGTATAAGTATCCCCACAGTTTATGATAGCCCCTTCCCTCAACACTCAAAGATTTAGGTTACAGAGGACACATCTTTAAGAAGTTCCATCTCACTCCTCTGATGGACCCACTTGTAGATCCAAGGAGGAGAGAAGACTAGGATGGGAGCATCCATCTTGTCTGAGGGCTGAACAGCCACTGGAAGTGCTTGGAGTTCCCATGTGTTCTGGTAAAGCACTCAATGAGCATCTTGGCAATGACATCCAGTGGCATCTGGAATGTGGTAACAGTACCCTACCTCTGGGCCTCATCTCCTGTTCCCCTAGTAGCCCAACCTCCTGGAATGACGTGGCAATGTCCAACTCTATACTCCTGCCAGACCATTCTTTTCACTGATGTTCACCATGTGCTTTGATGCCTCAGGAGCTTAGCACCACGAACCTTCCTCCTTCCCCTACCACTATTACTAATAAAATGTAAATCACCGTTACTTAGTGTATGAAGCACTTTGTGTACATGATCTTATTTAGTTCATGTATGTCTTGTCTTGCACTTTAAGAAAAGGAGACCCAGAAAGGAACAGAAGATTTCCTGATGTCATGATGTCGATAGCTCAGAGAGTGTTTCATATTCCAGAGCTACCTGAACTCCACTGCAATAGAGCTCCATCAGTGGGCTGTCTCCATCTCTCAGGAGTATGATGGGTTTTTAGGCCTTTCTACACCTACCTATTAAACAGAAATAATAACAACAACTTAATGTGGTGGTTCTGAAGATTAGATACAGATTTGGGACAATTCCTAGTACACAGTAGATGTCCTAAAATGTTTTCATAATTTTTGATTTCTGTCAGTTTCTGATAGTTTGTGACATGTTCGTTGACTTGCTTGGTTGGGCTGGCCCAGACTCCATAATTCAATGAGTTGTACCTCTCTAAGACCTGATCCACACTCTTCTTGGCCATGTACTCCAACGACACCCAGTCTCAGATGAGGAACAGATCATCTGAGACCTTATGTCCACCATAATACCTTTATGTAGGCATTAAAATCTCCCACAGGAGATTATCTCTGCTTCTTCTCTGTTGCTGTGCAGTACCAGCCTGCCCCGCACAAACTTGCATGGATACACCCATCCATTCTTCCATTCATAGACTTGTGGAAGACAGCACGCTACACCCGGCTCTGGGGGGAGGGAGGCCTGGGATGAGTTGGTGATTAAGGTATGACCCTACCTTTGAGGAGCTCACCCCTAGAGGAAAGTTCTCAGTTCACTCTTTAGAAGTCACTCTTGATTGGCTAAAGTTCTTAAACATGTAAAGCTTCGGAAAACTCAAAAGAATTCTTGGAATCTCATTTACAAGTTAATTTAGGGATTATCTCTTTGGGGTCCTCTGTCAGCCTGCATAAAAATTATCTTCATCCTTCACCACTTTTTTCTTTGTAAGTGTCATGATCACAGATTCAGTGAAGTAATGAAGTTTGGAGGGGGCATCCCTGAACATGGCAGGCAAGGACATTGAGACTCAGGGAACAGAAACCTCAGAGCCAAAATTGGAGCCTAGAGCCTGACCCCTCTGTGGAGTGCCCAGCCTCAGTCAAGAGAAGTTTGTCCAGATTGCAAGGGGGGTTGAAGCTGAGAATGATGAAGGACAGTTTTCCTACTAAGAGCCTCTGCTTTCAACTGCTCAGGGTACCCCAACACTGAGCATTGAAGTTCTTTTCAGCAAAGTCTTCTTTCCTCGCTAGGCCACAGGAAGACTTAAAGCAAATGCACCCACTCTTAAGTTAAGAAAAGCAAATTAGTTCCCTACCAAGCCCATACCCCTGCTCCTAGGCCTGGGTGAGCCTCAATAAGTCCCACCCAACTCCAGATTGGTAAGTAGTCCTTTAAGAATGAATTCATTGCCCAGATTGCTGGCTCATAGCTCTCCTTTGGGATTTGAATGGTTCTCCCTTTTGTATTCTTTTCCAACCAAGCATCAAATGGCTTAAGTGAAAGAGCAATTCTGGCTATAAAGGAAAATTACATATTTTGACTCAAAATTAATCATTGTTTTCTCCCATCTCCATGGATAATTGCCATATGTCAGTTTCTGCCCATAAGTTGGTGGAAGCCTGTCACATTCTGGGGTGCTGGGCTGCCCCTCAGGAAGGAGTTCTGGGGAGAGGCAGCAATGTGGGCATGGGAGCTCAGGCTTAGCATTGATCAGTAAAGCCAAGACCCTATATTTATTTTTAACCACAGTGTCATGGCCCTTAGAGCTAGAACCAAAGGGGATAAAATCAGACAGGGGAAAATGTTTGGGCCAAGACTACATCTGTGGGTGGAGAGAGCATGAGCCTGGAGTTAAGCTTGCCTTGACCAGGTAGACTCAGGCTCTGTTACAGGCAAGAAACATTGGCTGCTACATAGTGTCATCATGATCTATGTGTACAAGGAATACATCCTGTGTTAGGCCTGTGCTGAGTACTAGAGGATCGTAGATAGCATAAGCCCATCGGAAACTATAATTGATAAATGCTTAACAGTATAAGTAGTTACACAACTTCATATCAGATATGTCCTCACTCACAAACCTCCATGGCTCCCTGTTACCTTCTGAGTAATTCTCCAACACCTCTTCTTTCTACTCAAGACCTTATCCAGTATTTTAAATTTGATATCCTGCCTCCTACCATACCCTTGACCTTGAGAGGACCTGCTTTTAACTACTTCCTTATGCATCAGCCTGAATGTGTTGTCCATGTTCTTGCCTCTATATCTTGTTCTCCTTTTCCTTTATCCTGGAATGCTTTTCTTTTCATTTTGTAGATGCTGGATTCATACTAGCTCATCAACATTTGATCCAGATGACACATCTCGTTTCCCTGTTCCTCCTCCCACTTAAGACAGACCTATTTCCTCAGC
This sequence comes from Grammomys surdaster, assembly GCF_004785775.1. Taxonomy (NCBI): domain Eukaryota; kingdom Metazoa; phylum Chordata; class Mammalia; order Rodentia; family Muridae; genus Grammomys; species Grammomys surdaster. The sequence continues at coordinate 7,525,376 of NW_021604579.1, read as the reverse complement.
TGGGCTCTTAGTTGCAGTTCATACACACTTCCTGTCATCCTGTGCCATCTTGTCTGATATCTTTGCAGTTCTGCCTTCTCCACTAGACAAACTAATTCCTGAATCTTTAGTGCATTGCGCAGAACTTGTACACATTAAGACCTGAATAAGCTCTAAAGTCAACCAGTATACAGTGGTAGAACGGGAGGCTAAGTGTGTGTGTGTGTGTGTGTGTGTGTGTGTCAGTCACAAAGCTTCTCCAAACTCTTTGTCCTATGGAAGAGTCCTAACCAGATAACCTGGAAAGTACTTGATAGTTGCCAAGCACATCCCAAGAAGGCCTCAGAGACAGAGTGAGATTTGGACTTGATTTTTTTAAGGACATGAAGAATTGAGATTGGTGGAGTAGAAAGGAAATAATGGTTTTCCAAGTTGGGAAGATAACAAGAAGCAGGACCCAGCAAAGCCTACAGCAGTGGTAAGACCCAAGTGGTCAGAGACATAATGAAGGGATGGTAAACATAACATCCAAAATGCATTTCTATTTACCACACATCCTGTAAGCACCTGCTCCACCCCAAGCCTGACTTGGGAGTTAGAGAGTCAAAGTAAACACATCAAACCCAAAATCATATGAGATATACAGATGTGCAATCTTCCAGAAAATGGTGGCTGGGGTGTTAAATGGTGACCACAGAACTGTAGAAAACCTAAAAAGTTGGCTTCCAAATAGATAAATCCAAAGGAGTAGAGAAGAGAACAGAGGTTTAAGGCATCTGCTCTCTAGGGTCTCCTCTCCTTCTCTGTACCCCATCTTTAATTACAGTGGCACTTTGCCATCCCAACTGCACCACAAGTCATTTCTGCATCCTAGCACTTCTCACTAGTCACTGTACACCTTATTGTCATGCTACCATCTACCTATAGCTATTTCTGTAGGAACAAACCCAAGCCTGTCTCACTAGGGACCTTACATCTTCTTTGTCCTACAAAAGCATACTGTCTTGTGCCCTTTGCTTCCTAGAAGTGTTAAGAACTACTCTCCTCAATGTCTTACTGATGGAGGGCACTTTGCAATATAAGTACCTCTTCTCCAACTTTCATTTCACTAGTGTCTATGAAGCAAACAAAACAAACAAAAGGCAAGAAGTATGCATTCTTCTCCTTTGCAGAAAAGAAAAAACAGTACAGTCATATCCAGGAAGGGACTCCTTTAAGATCATACTGTCTCAGAGCTATAGTGGTTATAGCAATTGACTAGCATGTGTGAGGTCCTGACTTCTACTGTTAGTGCTGCAAACAAAACTCCACTAGATCACACTGAGTGTCTGTAGATGGCATGAGCTTTGTAAGACTAGAGGGTTAAAGAGCATGAGGTCTAGGCTTATGTCATCTGCACTAGAAAGTCTCCTCATGTTGGCCAGATCCGAGGAACATATGTTTTCAGGCACTGAGGCTGGGGGCTAAAGATATGTCAAGGCCATGTGTCCTCTGTGTGTGTGTGTGTGTGTGTGTGTGTGTGTGTGTGTGCTGTTACCTACTCCATCTTCACTTGGTTTGTGACTCATCAACCATGAATAAAGGCAAGGTTAAGCATAATGGCCACATGCCACATCATCACTCCTAATTCAGACAGCCCACTTCATTTCTATTTCTGGCATTCACCACTTCTGACTTCATATTGTAATCTTCATTTTGAGTGGCTGTTTTGCACAGGTACAAGCTCCACTAAACCTAAATACATTGAGGACAGCATCAATGTTGGTCTGTGCCTTTGTCATACCCAGGGTCTCTGGAGCCACAGTCAACAAATGACAGGAAAGAAGGGAAGACACCTGGGGTGTTCAATCATATCCTTTCATCTAACTAGACTACACTGCTGGAAGACTGGAATAGCTTATGCTCATTGTACAAGTGAAGTCCAGAAGTCCAGGTTCTTGCCCAAGGACACACTCCTGAATTCAACCAACTTGAGAACTCAAAGCAGTTCTTTGAGGTTGAAAATTAAGCCCAGTATTCCCACTGAGGAAAAATATTAATCTAGTGACTACATAAATCAATTTGTCAGTCAAAAAAAAAGGCAGAAAATGAGGTAAAATACAGCAGTGAATAAAATAGGTTCCTGCTCCCCTAAAGCTTATTATGTCTTAGGTGAACAAAACCACTGAATGATGGTGGTAAGGTTATTGTGTTGAGTACTGGGTGCTGGGTGCTAGATTCTGGGTAATCAATGCTGTAACACAGGGGCAAACAGACACTCTTCTGCTCTCCAAGCTTGCCCTGAAAACAGAGTTGCTGTGATTAGGCTGTACTGAGTAATAAAACTGGAATTCTGAAGTCCTTGGTGAACATGCAGGAAATGACCAGATGATGTCACAGCTCTCCCAAGTGTGCTCCCCCCTCCCTTCTCCCCTCCCTCCCTCTCCCCTTGTTTTATTCAAAAGGGGTTTCTCAAATCCATAGGGCCCCAAGACAGACAGTGTAATCCTGTTAGCCTCCTTCCAGGTTTCCAAGCTATAGCTTGTTTTGTGTTCCCATCTCCTTCCCATATGTTGAATGAGTTGGAATGGAAGTGGCAAGATACCAACCAGATTGAAGCTTTAGAAAAGTTAAACTTTCTCCAGGCCTAAAAGGAAGCAATCAATACACCCATTCATCTATCCATTGGCTACCCAGTCATCTGTCCTATAGATGGTCACTGGGCTACCATGACTGCTTTAAACCAGACCTGGACTGGGTTCTGGAGGCACAGAGAAGAAGGTGGCAAGGCTGCTGTACCTAGGATGTCCCTGTCAAATGAGGGAGATGGACATGCACACAAGTGACTTCATTACAGTGTGTGTATGTGCTGTCTTCTCTTTTTTGTTATTTCCCTTTTACAGGAAAGAAAAAGCCCCTCCTTTCAAGCACCCACCCCTGCGGGGCTCAACCAGCAACGTCTCCGTTGGCAAAGGGGACAAGAAGAACTCACTGAACCACAAAGACCCATCAACCCCCTTTTAAAGACATGGCGCCAGGAGGCATCGTGGGTGCAGGAACATGCATTTCTTGCTGGGGCATGAAATTAAGTGCCCTTTCCTGGTTTCCAAGACAGGGGTTTTCAGGATAGTGCATAAGCCAGTGAAAGAGAGTCAGGGAAAGAGAGAAATTTTATCATCGATTTTTCCCTTTACCAATGGGAAATCATTTGTGAGCCTTCAACTCAGGGCTGAACAGAACGTGAGAATTGAATCAGATCAGCACAGGATTTATCTTTCATGGCACAGAGTAAAACCTGCATACCTCTCTCATGAGGTGCCACACGTCTGGTCAGTTCCCTGGAAGCCCTTCTTCACTTTTTAAAGTCCCAGAGTTATAACCCTGGTGACTTCACTTAAAACAGATTACAGTCGTTTCTAGTTTAGGAATGCAATCTCTGTATTTTCTGATCCAAAGCAACAACAACACACATGCAAGCCAAAGGCAAGCGTGCTGTTGGGAACAATGGGGCAGAAGTTTTGAAATCAGAGTGGTCTAAGAAATATGGTCGTTGTAGCTATAAGCTCTCTTGATCCCTCAAGCCCCAGCATGCAACCCCAGAAAGCTGTTCCGAAAGCTATTTTTCAACCTCCTGGCTTGTTTAATTGAATTTCTAGCTCCCCAAACAAAAAGCGTTGCTCATTCATTCCCAAGAACTGCTGTGGCTAAGGTCTGCAGTCCCTGGTGACAAGGATCAAGGGAGGTGAGCACTGATAATCTGCAAAGAGAACAAGGTGACTACCAGGTAAGGGAGCTACAGGAGACGAAGGAGCACACTCCAGGCAGGTAGGGTGATAAAAGACAGTGACAGCAGAAGCAATTCCCAAGGGGAGGCAAGCCAAATAGTGTGCATTTTCCTGAAGCTTAAAGTGCCTTTGTGTGATGAATGGGTCCAGGGGAGTCTCTTCCCTTCCTGTCTGTGGAAGCAGCAGGCTGAGTCACCATGACAGCCTGCTAATTAAAATGACCTCCCGGAAATGAGGATTAGGAGATAGGGAGAGGGAGGGAGGCTCCAGGGAGATAGGGCCTTCAGCACACAACTCCAGTTAAACAGTCTTTGTGTTTGAGATGGAGATTTTCAAAGTTTATTGCAAAAATCAAGAGCAAAGCTTGCTTTCTCTTTCACATACTGGTTTTCAGAAATGGTAACAAAGAACCATATGTTAGTCTGCTATGAATGTTCCATTGTGTACATAGCAACCTTCCTGGGTTTTTATTGCCCAAATAAAGTGGTTTGTGGAGCGCTTGCTTCTTCTGTTCCCCAGAGTGTTCTTGGCACCCTTCCCTCTTGGCTTCATACTCCTTGGAGGACAACTGGCCAACCCCAAATTAGAATTAATCTTTTGAGGTCAGGGGCTCTGTCAAGATGCGGAAGAATGGGGAGACTTGAAGGCTCTGCAATTCCTGTGTCAGAATGGTGAGGAGCTTAAGAATTCACCTGGCTCAACCAGTGAGGCAGCTTTGGATATGATAGCATCATTTTAGATAATGTGGACAGAGGTGGGCTGCATAAAATGAGACGGTAGCTTATGTCAACTTTCTCCCAAGCCCATCTGTTGTGGCTGTGCATAGGCACTGTGCTTTTTAAAAACCTGTCGACTGATTAGAACCCAGGTTAAAACTTGGAGACAGACATTTCAGAGTCTAATTCTGAATTCAAACCCTACTTTATGTCTTAACATCTATATAATACAGAACAGTCATTTTTACCTCTATGGATTTCAGGTCTCTCACTTGCAAGATGGGAATAGTAATCCCCTTCTCACTCTAACAGTTATGACTATTTGATGGACTTAGGTGTGGGAAATTTCTGCTCATTTAATGATAGCTATGATCACTTGAAAGATGACCAATATGGAGAGGTGTGGGAAATCACTTGTCATTGAGGTGGACAAGGGGAATAGAGTTGTTCCTTTTTGAGATAAAAAGTTGAGGGATGTAAATAAATATAATAATAATGATGACAATAATAATAAAGAAAATACACATTTGCAAAGGAATAAGGTGAAGGGTAGAGATGGGGCAGCAAGGTTACAATCTCTTCAGTATTTAAGGGACATAATGCAACAAAAGAAGTAAATTTCTACTGTGTTGGCCAGAGTTAATTTGGTCAAATTCTGGGAATACTATTTAGTAAGACAAGCTTCTGCTCAGGCTGAAGAAAGCACTCCATTAAAGAGAGCATCCAACCATGCATTCCCTTGGATGGTAATGAGCTTCTCATTATCAGAGGAATTCAACGAGATTATGAATGGACATCTATCCCAGAGAAAGAAGGATTTCCTTCCCTAGGGGAATGCTGAGTTTGAAGCTGGGCATTCTGCAGCATCACCCATGGTCTGTGGCTCTGGAAAAAAATGACATGAGGCAGGTTACATTTCTGTCAGATAATGGAGTCCACAGTAAAATATCATTAAACACCAGACACAAGAACATAAAGTATCTGTGAATTTATAGCATATTGACCAGATGCCATATAGCATGTTGATGTCTAGAAGAAAAAAAATGCACTTTAAGGTAGACTATATAGGCTTGCAACAGTCTGCTTCTCCATGTTGATAGAACACACAAGCAAAGACTGTCCAGGGGTTGTCACTGGCCCTTGTGGAGGTCTTGGCAAGCTCCATTCCTCTGTAGTGCTCTTGGATAAGGTCACACCTATGACATCAAGAAGCCTGGTGAAGAAAGGCTCTCAGTGTGGAGGAGGAAGATAGCCCCAAGCAGACAAGTGAACCAGATGGAGTCTACTGGTCCTTCCATCTCAAGGCTGTTAACCTATCTTCCAAGTAAACTGGCCTACTTCTTCCTCAAGCTAGAATCTCACATGGGTAGACCTGACCACAATCCTTTGCATTTCTGACAAGGAGGATGAGACAACTATGTAAAAAAAAAAAAAAAGAAGGTAGGAGGGACATGCTAGTCTCTGACTGACTCTCACCCACTGGTTATTCTGGGGCAATGGGAGTTTGCTCTTTATTTCAGAGGTTCTGAAACACCACTGATGTGAATTTGCTTTTCAAAGTTGCAGCCACCCAGTTGCAAACTACAGGGATACTGAGGCCCACAGCAGAGGAGGGGAATCACACACCTTGAGGATGCTCGTTACTGGCACAGGAGACTCCTATAGCTAGGAACATTCCCTTTCCTTTCCAACAGGAAAGCAGACAGGACACATGACAAGCTTTTGTCTTGTCACTGTGCCTCAGTAACATACCAGAAGCCTGCCTGCCTTAGAGAGTCACAACTCACTGTTCTAAACAAAAAGAGCAGAACCAAGCAGGGAAGTTGAGATTACATTTGCTAGGCACCTAGTCGTACATTTGACAACTGCTTGGTGAACACATGCAGTGTGCCAGGTGTTGTGGCAGACATCTCCTAATCCGCTGCCTTACTGGATTTTCTCTGAAGACTCATGAGGTAAGTTCTCTTGCTGCATTGCCCAGGTGATCACACTGAAACTGCTGAGTACAAACATCTTTCTTTGGATTCCCATGGATACATGAACCGGAATCCCCCACTACTCCGTATCGGAACTTCTTCACTTATCTCCAGGTAAAATCTGGTCAGAAAGCAGGTTAAAGCCCAGCATCGCCAACCATGGCACTACTTAGAACTGGTGGGAAACTGAGAGAAGAGGGGAACATATAGGTGGCTAGGATAGGTGTAGAGGATCTGGAACGATGTTAGAACTTCCTAGCAGCTGTTGTGGAGGGGCCCCTTCTCATCTTCCACTCCCCCATGCCTGTGTGAAATCCTGAGCTCCAGAGGCCTTCAAACCCAGGGGCTGGGCTTCTAGGCCATTTAGCATGTGTCACACAGAAGTTTTCTCATCTCTCAGGCCCCTTGGAAGCTCAGTAATGTGGTCTTACAGGGCTTTCCCCACAATCCTCTAGGGCAGCTATTCTAGCAGGTTCTTTATCAGTCCAGCCTTCTGGAGAGGAAGAACTGAGCCTACTCTGTCACAGTTCCTGCCTCTTGAGCACTGTTAGGGTGTCAGCATCTGATGTCCTTCTCTGGGAGGCTAAGACCAACCAATAAAGCTGAAAGATCAGGGAGAATAGAGAAGTCATAGCTTATCAAGAGCAGCCTGAGTTTAAATTAAACCCATCTTAAGTGTGAATTCCTGCTCTCTGCTCTCTGTGTGACTCCGGGCAAGGGATTTGGCCTCTTTAGACTTCTAGATCATTATCATTTGCAAAATAGGAGCCATTAGCACCATAGTTATATTGAGGATTAAGTCTAACAAAGTCCATACAGTATCTGACTCAGAATAAAGCTCTTTCCCTAAATTCTTCCTCCCCATACCCCCATGTCCCTGCTCTGCTTGCTGGAGTTAGAAACTCGTCTAGCCAAAGAACAGAAAGAAGTATGAAAACTTCCCCAAGAAAGAACAGCCATGAGAGAAGCATCCCGTGGAAATGACAGGTGCATTGTGGGATTAGAATCAGGACAGATGTCTCACCTGTATTGTATCCATCCTGTGACCTTAGCACTCAGCAGAGTCTAGCTCACTGAGTATAGTGGTCAATGATGGAGTAGCATGGGCAAAAGGCCCTGGACTCACAAAGAGGGGAGAAGAGGCATTGTAAGATGGGGCACAGCATTGACAAGACTAAAATGAAAGAGGCCACACTCCACAACATCCCCTGCTTTGTTAAAATGTAGGCAAACAGATCTGACCAAGACACACACATACCAGACTCTTTCTAAACTATCTTCAGATGGTAAACAGTGTTTTCAGGGATGCAATGAAACAGGCATAGCCAACTAATACTCAAGACTTCCTGAAGCACCGTCACTGTTCTCACCAAACTCAGGGTGGGTGGTGGTCAGAGTGATCTCCTCATTCTGCAGGTGAAAAGGCAGGCTTGAGGCCATGGGATTAGGTTCCCTGCTCACAGTTTTTATCCCTTAAGTAACTAAGACAGGACCTGGGCACACTCTCAGCTCTGTCACATGCCACAGTCATCTGGTTCAACCCAAAGCTTCAGCAAAAAGTCTGAATGATTCAGAAAGTCAGTCTTGCTCCTTGCTGCTTAAAATTTACCTGTCCCCAAAGATCTAAGATTTATTTTTGGCTGTCCTCATGTTAGTCTAAAATACAGATCTGCTGTTTACTCTGGAATCACCGGTGGTGGTTAATGTCCTCATTTCTACCTTGTCCTCCAGGCTGCAAAGCCTGCTGCTGTCTGAATTCATTCTTCCTCTCTCTGTGTCTGTCTCTGTCTCTGTCTCTCCCCACTCCCAACAAGACCAGTTTTCAAGGTCCATCACTTCTGTCTCTTGATGTGTCTGCCCTTAAACGGTGCTGTGGACTATTGGTGGAGTCAGACAGACCTGGGTTTTATTCTCCATGCTAACACTTACTTGTTGTCTTGTGAACTATTTACCAACCCAACTCCAAAATGAGACAGTTAAAGCCTCCCAAGAGGACTGCCATTCAATTTCCTTCCTCCAGTTTTTCTGTCCCACCCTTAAATGGATTGCTGGAATGACTTCTACTGACCTTCCTGCCACTGAATGTTTTTCTGCTAATCTATTATCTTATTGGAAGCTTCCAGAATCTTTATAAAGTATGACTTCATATTCATGATACCTTTTTTCAAAGCAGTTTTACAGTCGAGGAGACTAGATATTATTCTACTTCCATCTTTTATATTCTGCTTAATTACCAGGCCCTACTGGTCTTGCCTGCTCCCTCTCTCCCCTCCCCACCCACCAACTTTAGCCTTCTTAGCTAAAGAACATTATATATATATATATATATATATATATATATATATATATATATATATATTCAATGAAAAAAAAGAGCATGGCTCCTGGGTAGATGAACTCAGGCCTAATGCTTGTGTGACAAGTACTTTACTGACTGAGCCATATAGCCAGCCCTCACTGTTACTGCGGGTGTTAACTCTGATGCTGATGCCAGCAATACTACTCCTCATACTAATGTTGCTGCATCTGCACTCCTGCTGATCTTCTCTCATCATTACTGCCAATTTGACCACCATGAGGCTACTTCCATGACTACTGCCATTACTGAGAGGGGGGTGGAGGTCTTGGTGCTCTCAGGCATGCACTAAGGAAACCTGGAATGCTAAGCATATAGGGTTGTGCCTTCAAGGGGAGAAACACAAAATCTGTTTTCTGCCCAGAAGGCTGGAGCAGACATACTTTTTAGCCTGAGGACCTTTCACAATCTGTGTGGCTGGCTGGAGACGTTCTGGCACTGAAACCTCCACCAGACCCTTTCATATACTTGTTTCTTTCTCAGCCAGTTTATAGAGCCTATCTTTATGGAAGATATCACACGTGGTTTACAAAGAGTTTCAACTACACATCTGATTTCTGTTTGGCTGACTTTGTTCCTCAGAGCGACTTTGGTATGCTTTTTTTGGGCACGTGGGATTGAGTAAATCACAAGAATAGCTTTCACTAGATTGTGCTGTCCTTAAATATCTCTAAAACAAACTCTCGAAGTTTGAACCAGCACTGGCTACTGAGTCGTCTTGTGCTGAGCTGCCTTCGTGCCTCCTGCTGCTCATCAATCTACTTGCTACCCATGAAGGTCAAAAGGATTTCTGCAATTACTGTTGCTATTATTTTGCTTCCAGCACTGCTGGTCTGATGCCTTCCACTGCTGCCACCCTTGCTCCGGCTGCCTCCTCTCGGCCTTCACTGAATGGTGCCTGGCTCCCACGTGATCCTCCACACTCCCTGCAGTAGCCCTGTGAAATAGGTGCTTGTGCTCTCCATTTCCCTGATAAGGAAAGAGAAACTTAGAAAGGCTAAGTAATCTGTCTAAAATTGCACAGCTTGAGGAGGCATCTGGATGCCATCAGACTCCAGCGTTCATGTTCTTTCCATTCTCTCCCCCATCCTTTTGTACACAATCCTGAGACTGACAGTACAATAAATATTTAATGCTGGTTATAAAAAGCCTGAGCCTCGGGGAGCTCACTAGTTCATTTTTGTTTCTGTGCACGACCTCATTTTGCCTTATTCCCTTGAGCCTGGGTTTAGGCATTCTCCTTTGCAGCTGGATGTCCTCCGTGGCCGTGGCCAAGTCTCTTCCTTTGAAACGGCAGCTGTGAAAGGCCTGTCTTAACAGGAAAATAGGAGGCACCCTAGAGCTGTGGCAATGAGAGAAATGTCTGTGGTGCCAGGAGACAGAATGGGGGAGCGTGGGGAGGCGCAGTCCTTCATAGCTGCCCCTTTTACTTCTATAAAACAGACACACCACAGTGAGTTTTCCCACGAAATATCCTGAAGACTTCTTCTTCCCCAATCCACTCCCCAGAGGAAACTCTAACTATTCAAATTAGGAAACCAAACAGGTTTAAAGATGTAAATGTTAGGAAAGTGGGATCTGCTCCCAGCTCCAATGCTGCTGGCTGTGTGACATGTGATACAGCTCTTGTCTAGTAGCGTTACCCTCGTGCTCCAGCTAAATTCCGTTTTATTCTTTGATATGAGGACATGGTTCTCCATCAACACATTCCCCAAAGTATGGTGAGGATCAAATGAAAAGACGAAAGGGAAATTATAGTATTTTGAATACTGTTTACCACCCGCCCCGCCCTCTCCTTCTGAGACCTCAGGAAGGTTTGTTTCTGCTGTGTTCACACTTTGCTTTTAACCCACACTTTCTTGTGATTAAGAAATTCAGTGGAAATTCATGAGGCATCTGTGTTTTCCAGTTACCTCGACTTTCCTCACTGATTCACTGATTAACCATCTTTCGTCCCACAAGGCCTTGAGGCAAGAAGCTTCCCCTGATCTTTATGGATAACCCCTCCCCTGAACTCCTAAACAACGTTGTTGAAATGTTTCATCTAGCACTTTGCAATGGCCATTATTTTACCCTATCTGGATGGATATTAGCTGTTTTCCAACTCAGGTTTGCATTATTCTTGGGTTAGGACTGTTAGAGGCAGCCCACAATTTTAAACATCCCTGGTAGCTCAGGGTCTGACACAAGGCCAGAGAGTATGTAACCATTCACTAAGTTAAAAGTTCTTGCGGTAATGAGGATGAGGAGAAGGAGGATAAAGTAGAGGGGGAAGAAGAGTGGGGAGAGGGCAGAAGATGTGCTGGTTAGACTTTTTGGTTTTTTTGGGGTTTTTTTTGAGGCTAGCCTGATCTACAAAGCAAGTACATGACAGCCAGGGCTCTGTTGCACAGAGACTCTGTCTTGAAAAGCCAAAAATTAATTAATTAATTAATTAATAGCTTTTTGTTTTGGGTTTTTTTTTGTCAACGTAATATAAACGAGAATCATGTGAGAGGAGAGATCTTCAGTTGAGCAAACACCTTTATCACACTGGCCTGTAGGCAAGTCTGTGAGGCATTTTCTTGATTGGTGGTTGATAGGAGCAACCCGGCTTACTATACAAAGTGCCACCCCTGGGCTGTTGGTCCTGGGTTGTAAAACAAAGCAGGCTGAACTAGCCATGAGGAGAAAAACAGTAAGTAGTGTTCCTCCAGGGTCTCTGCTTCAGTTTCTCTCTTGAGTCTCTGACCTGACTTCTGTTCATGATAGACTATAATGTATAAGATGAAACCTTCTTTTGGGTTTGTTGGAAGATTACTTTTTTGGGAGCACATAGGTTCCCCTTAATATACAGCTGGACCCATGGCTCTAGCTGTATATGTAGGGAAGGATGGCATTGTTGGGTATAGATGGGAAAGGAAGTCCTTGGTCCAGTGAAGGCAGGATGCCCCAGTGTGGGGGAATTCATGGGTGGGGAGGTGGGAGTGGGCAGGTGGGTAGGGGCACATCCTCATAGAAGCAGGAGGAGGGGGGATGGGCTAGGGGGTTCCTAGGTGGGGGCGAAATAGGGAAAGGGAATCACATCTGAAATGTAAATAAAATATCCAAGAAAAAAGAAAGAAAAAATAAAATAAAAATAAAATAATAAAAAAATAAAAAATGGAATGAGGCTGAAAAATATGATCTCTTTTATTCAGTTATTAATTTAAATAAAACATGGAAATGATAAAAAAAAAAGATGAAATAAACCCTTCCCTGTGCTTTTGGTCATGGTCTTTATCACAGCAATAGAAAGCAAACTAAGACACAAGGAGGAAGAAGAGGAAGAGGAGGAGGAAGAGGATAAATGAGGTGAGCACAATAAATGGGAACAAAACCAGAGACCTTCAGCCAGACACTGTGTGGGGAGTGAGAGACTTTGGAACACTCAGTCATAAATGGGATATCTCCATCAAATCCTCCTCTCAGGGCTCAGGGGACTCTGTGGAAGAGGAGGCAGAAAGAGTTAAAAACCAGTGAGCAGAGGACACCAAGGAAGCAAGGCCCTCTAAACATAATAGGACCAAAGCACAGGAATTCACAGAGACTGCGGTAATGCACAGGACCAGCAATGGTCAGCACCTGATGGGGTCCCTCCCAGCACTGAGAATAGCAGCCTATATAAGCTCCCTTCCCAAAGCCAGAAGCTATGGCTAATAGGCATTTGCAAGGGAAGGATTAGTTTTCCCTAATGGACACTCAGTTGGTATACAATGGCTAACACAAAACAAACTCAATGGCATCCTTGGAGGTTCTTTGTCTCATAATGCTTTGTCCAGGCATTTTATTTTTATACCTTACAGGTTCTTTGTGTATTTATTATGGCTTCTGCTTTTGTGTTATGAGATTCCTGTGTGTGTGAACATGTGTGTCTCTGCGTCTATATGTGTTTTTGTGGCTTTGGCTCTTTGTTCTGTTTGCTTTGTCCACTCAGACTTATTTTTGGCTTATCTCATTTTGTTATGATTCTTGAAATGTCTGTTTTCTAAGAGAGCTATGACACTCTTCTCCCTCTAGAAATTCCCAAGTGAAAGCAAACCTCCGATTCTAGAGAAAATGAGAGAAACTTAACTTGCAGACCCACATTGGAAATTATCAAATTTTAATCGTGCCCATGGAACACCAGGAGCAGTGACAGGTGACCTTCGCAGGTGCCACATGTGGCCTGGAGGTGCCAGTGAATTTGCATTGCTTGCACATTTGTATCAGTAGCATCTTCGTGTTTGTGTGTGCTGATGCATGAGTCTATGCAGCTGTGATTTTGTGTAACTCCATTACTGAATATGAGGTGACAGATCATTATTGATTCTAAGCACAGTTTTACATAACCTAAGGTCAAAGGTCCTGGGTTAAGTTCCTGTTTGAAATTCTGTCTGCTTTCTTGACATATCATCCATATTAATGGATCACCTCCTCTGCCCCAGCCTCCTTGGGACTGTGCCCAGCAGGATGTCGGGACCATCTCTCCACCTTCCCAATGTCAGGGAAGACTGATGCTGGCTGGCCTAGTGCCTCTAGGGTGGGGAGCTCACCAAGGGCCCCATTTCCCAATTCTACTCTTCCACTGGTTCCTATCTTCACTGGGTATTTTCAGGTTCTTGGCAAGTTGTTCAAAGAAGTAAAGAAGCATACAGATACCAAAGCAGGAAAGGGATTTTTTTTCAGAAGCAAAGCAAAAGTGTAGGTTAGAGATACTGCAAAAAGTGAGAATCCCTCAAGAGCTCCAGGTTAGCATCCTGGGCTTTCCTTAGGAGGAGTCAGTTACAAGGGGCAGGGTATAGATGGCCTTCTGATTTTGATTGTTAGGTCTAAGTTATATAAGTCTTTGTTCACTGTGTATATCCCTTCCCATGATCTACTATATTTTAATCCTAAACAACACCTAGTTGTACATAGCCATAAGAAAGGAAATAGGAGTTTTCTCCCAAATACTTACTCAAAGAACATAGTTTGCTTTCCTGTACATATACCCCAAACCAGTTTTGCCTGGATCTACCCATACCCATGTCCTTCATTTCAGGATGTGTTTGGTTAGGAAGAAAAGTTACTAATGTGTTGCTAGAGAGGAATTGTTTGGAGCAGGGTATATGCACAGCTCAGTGTGGATAGGGATCCTGGTTCCTACATGCTTTGTTAAGAAAAAGGTGTGTGTGTGTGTGTGTGTGTGTGTGTGTGTACTAAGCCTACCTCACTACTCTTCTTTCCCCTCTTTGTTAGGAGAGCCGAAGAAAGATGTCCATATTCTCAGAGCTGCTTCTTCCTGGGTCAGAGCACGGGGCAGAAGGAAACAGAAGTAGTCTCTCCCATTTTTCTCTAAGGCTGTACTGTTTCCCAGGGCCCCACTTAGGACTGTCGATGAAATTCCAGAGTCAAACAGGTGTCCTTGTTTATCCTAGTGGCAGCAGCTGTCAGTATACCATTTGTAATTGGACTTATTACATTTGAGAAGAAGTAAACTGTATAAGTTTATTTTTTAAAAAAGAAATAAAATAGAAATCTAAAGGCAAAAACAAAAGAACCAACCAAAACACTCCCCCAAAAACAAACAAAACGAAACAACCAGGGATAAGATAGACATCACCAAAGAAGGTCGGTAATTCCAGGTCATTCATTTTGTCCAGTTTTAGAAGCACATGACCAGGCCTATTCTAAACAAGGATGACACTGCCAGGTGGTTTAACATGCAGTGTGCACAACTGTGAAATAAACACTTGGCTGTTCTGGCCCATAGAGCAGCTCCTAGGGGTTTGAGTCTTCAATTTCATTAAAAAGCCAGTATGTGGGGCTGGGACTCTACAAATCCCAAGCCTTATTCCGTGTGTATGTCCTAACTCATTCTTTAATAAGTTGAAGAGCACTAACCCAAGAACATGGACTTAAGCCTGATTTAGCCCTGCCATCTCCTTTCTTTGTGCCTCAGTCTCCTCACTGTAAAACTGAATTAAAGAGGATTTCTCTTCCTAAGTCATGAGCCTAAGGAACATTGGAGAAAAATGAATGGAGGAGGAGGAATAATTGTTGTTCTCCAAGTTCCTACTAGAATCAGGCATGAGTGTGTGCCCATGATGTAGTGCAAGCAGGGACATCAGGAACCCAAGAACAAACTATTAGAAAGAGACTGAACTAAGGACAGTGTAGTGTCCTTAGTATAGCTAAGGGGTATAGCTCAGTATTAGAGGACATGCCTACACCAGGGATTCCTGGGTTTCATCCCCAGCACAAACAGCAGAAACTAAAATAGAAGGAACAATATCTGGAGTCGAATCCTACTCTGTTCCTAGCATTTCTGCAGCTTTATGAAAGTTTCCTTAGCCTCGGTTTTCCTAAGAGTTTAAACTTCGGCTTTGCAACAGATTCTTTCTGTCCTCTGACCTGATGCTGAACCAGACACCTCTGGAGGAGGCCAGCAGCTGACCTGGCAAACTTTGTATTTGAGAGGAGCCACAGACCTAATTAACACCACCATGTTATAGGCACCATGGAGCACACTTGACCTGCCAGAATAAATAAAACAATACTTTAATCTTAAGTGTCAACAAATGGAGAGTAAAAGACTCATGTATTACATTCAATAAGTTTGTGTACAGACCAGGTGTGGCCACCCTAGACCTGGCAGGATGGCTCATCTTGACTTCAATTGTATGTACTGGAAACCACTAGTCAAGAAGTTGGAGGGTGGGGCCTTTAAACAGCTGTTGAAATGGACTCACATAGAGGTGTGGGCGTAAGGGTATAGACGTTGGTGCCTGAGAGACCCAGTTGAGAGATCTTTCAGTCATCTTGAGGCCTTGAGCTATCTTAATGGACCTCAATTTCTACATTTATATAATGTGATTAATGTCTGTGTCAGGGGAAGATGGCAAAGATGATATGAATAAAGTCCTTAGTATACAACCTGTCTTATAATTCTATTACTTAGTATTTCTCTAAGAGTCAGCCAAATCAATTTGACACACACTTAGAAGCTGTGTTCCCTCAACATATATAGGTAATGTGAGGGGTGTCTTTCTTTATCAATAGCAGGTCTACCTGCAATAGTATTGTCTTTTTTTTTATCATTTGTGAGTTGTATTCATTTGTTATGTCTATCATAGTATCTTAGTAAGATCCCCACACACAATGTAGACAGTAAGGCAAGGATCTTGGGCAAGTAATACATTTTTCAACAGAAGTAAGAGCAGGGTGAGAGTTCAGTAAAGTGTGTGCTACTGAACTAATTACCACTAAGGGAAAATGAGCCTCTAAGACCCTTTTGGGACGTTCTTAGAAACAACATAGAAAAATGCTCATTATAATTGAAAGGAAATCCTTGGTATAAATTGATTCTCTGCAAAGCTGATCTCTAGTGTAGCTGATGATCCATTAAGTCGGTGGTATTGGCCAAGTACATAGAACTTTCCATGATGCTGTACTGAAATCAGGTAGACTGAAATGTGGAAGTATTTGCTATTCTTGGAACAGGAGGGTCAGTGACCCTGAGTTTCCTGATTTTGCTATCCTATGCTGGGAAGTTTATAGAGTCAGGGTCTGAATCAACAGTGAACCCCAAGAATCAGGCACAGCCCAGTAGAGTGTAAATATTTAGTTAGTGAAAGAAAGAATGGATGGATGGATGGATGGATGGATAGATGTGAATGAACAGGCATATGAATGAGTAGATAGACTTTCTCCTTTATAGTGTTAAGAATGAAGTATGCTGCTGGGCAGTGGTGGTGCATACCTTTAATCCCAGCACTTAGGCAGAGGCAGAGGCAGAGGCAGAG
>NW_021604579.1:7497449-7508401 GCF_004785775.1 Grammomys surdaster | reverse complement strand
CAGAGAGGCAGAGAGGCAGAGAGGCAGAGAGGCAGAGAGGCAGAGAGAGAGAGAGGCAGAGAGAGAGAGGCAGAGGCAGAGAGGCAGAGGCAGAGAGGCAGAGAGAGACAGAGAGGCAGAGACAGAGGCAGAGGTCCAGAGCCAGAGGCAGAGGAGGCAGAGAGGCAGAGGCAGAGGTGCAGAGGCAGAGGCAGAGGCAGAGGCAGAGGCAGAGGCAGAGGCAGAGGCAGAGGCAGAGAGGCAGAGAGAGGCAGAGAGGCAGAGAGAGGCAGAGAGGGAGGCAGAGAGGGAGGCAGAGAGGGAGGCAGAGAGGGAGGCAGAGAGGGAGGCAGAGAGGGAGGCAGAGAGGGAGGAGGCAGAGAGGCAGGAGGCAGGAGGCAGGAGGCAGGAGGCAGGAGGCAGGAGGCAGGAGGCAGGAGGCAGGAGGCAGGAGGCAGGAGGCAGGAGGCAGGAGGCAGGAGGCAGGAGGCAGGAGAGGCAGAGGCAGAGAGAGAGGAGCAGATGGATTTCTGAGTTCAAGGCCAGCCTGGTCTACAGAGTGAGTTCCAAGACAGACAGGGCTATACAGAGAAACCCTGTCTCGAAAAACAAAACAAACAAACAAAAAAATTGAAGTGTGCCTACAAATGGTGAGGTGATGCGTGGAGGTTGTGTGTATGAATTTTCATCTAGTGTAATCAATTTGGAATAGGGCGGCTAAGTCAAATAGATCTCAGCAGAAATTAATCTAGAGCTAGGTCAAAGGGACCATCAATACCAGACCTGTTGAAAAGTTGGCACATACAGTGCTCCAGCGTGGAATCAATACCACAAATAGGACCCAGAAGAGCAGCTGAGGTGACACTGTGGAGAAAAATCATCTGTGAGTGGAATCATAAAGGGGAAAGTCCAGAAGGATCAGGAGCCAGAAGCTGGGACTCAAAATAACTCAGATTTAAACATTCCTTGGGCCTCTGCAAAGCCTTGTCTTGCTGATAACATTGATTTTGAAGGAAGTTTGACTTCCCTCCTAACCACCAGGGCCTTTGATCAGGAAATAAGGAAAGTAAAAACACAGCACTGGAGATTTGAGGTATATTTTATTTTTAAGCATAATTTTTAAAATTTGTCTTTGGTCTCTCTGATCTCCCATGAGTTCCAGTTAGCTGATTCTGTGGGCCATATTCTCAAGGTGTGTCTGAACTCTCCGGTTCCTGTAATCCTTTTCCCCTATCCTCCAAAGGACTTCCCTAGCTCTGCCTAATGTTTGGCTGTGGTATTCTGCATCTGTCCCCATTAGTTGTTGGGTGAAGTCTCTGTGATTTCTTTGATGACAATTTTGTTAAGCTTTGGTTCTGAGCACTATGCAGGCCAGACAAACTGTAGGTCAAAGGTTTTGGGGCTGGATATGTATACCAATCCCTCCACTTGAGGCCTTGCCTGGTCACAGAAGAGGCTGGTTCAGGCTCCATGTCCTTCATTATTAGGAGGCTCTGGTAGAGTTAATCTCATAGATTCCATGGAGTTTCCATTGTGCTAGGTTTCCACCTTACTCCACAAATGTCCCCAATTCCAAAATGCCCCCCCCCAAATACCAGCCAATTCTTTTAGTATTTTCTGCCTCCTTACCACCGGATCTCTCTTTCCTGATCTCAACCCCACTGGTCTCCCAGTCCACCAGCAAAATCTATTCTATTTCCCCTTCCCAAGGAGATCCTTACACCCACCCCACCCCACCCTTTAAGCCTTCCTTGTTACTTAGCCTCTCTGGTGGGTCTGTGGACTGTATTATAGTTGTCTTTTACTTTACAGTTAATATCCACTTAAAAATGAGATATACCATGTTTATTTTTCGGGGTCTGCTTTGGGGTAAGGTGGGAGGGAAAAGTGCAATCAGAATGGAATATATGAGAGACGAAGAAAAAAGAAAAAGGTCATATCATAATTGAGATGTGCTATAGATACAAATTAGATTTCAAAGAGTTAGTGTGGGGGAGGGTAAAATTATCTGGAAATCTTTAACATTTATCAAGTGTTAAAAAATACCCTATATTTTGATTATAGAGGACAAAATAAACAGGACACACTATTGAAATAGAAAAAAACTCCTTTTTGAGTACACTTTCTCAGCTTCCTGCTGGTGGCTAGAGATAGCACCTACCACCTGTGACCTTTTGACCTTCATTCTATCATGGATTCTAACCTCTAGAACCATGATATAAACTCTGCATGAAATAAACTCTGCCTTTTGTAAGAGAAAAAAAAGGTAGTTGAAATCTTAAAATCATGTTATTCTAAATAACATTTCCTTTTACATTAACAAGAATTTGAAAATCATATAACACCATAAATGATTTGTCACTATTGTGAGATAAATAACTTTTATGTATTCTTATATTTTCAACAAAGTTAATTAATGTTGTGTTTGTCCCTTACATGCTGCTTTACTCTCTATCCCTGGTTACCCTGCATAGTGTAGGTTCCAAGCCCATTTCTCCACAGCACACAAACAGCACTTGAAAACATTCTCTGAAAATATCAATTTTTACTCCTGGTGAAATAGTCTTTCATACAGATAAAATCTATTTACTCATTCTCTTATTGATGGATATTTAGATCCTTTTTATGAATTTTTACTACTATAAATTATAATGCTATGAATAAAATTGTATAAAGCCCTTTATGTCCAATATTTCCTTCTCATTTCCCTCCCCACATGTAAGGTGATTTCCTTTTTATTTTTCTGGTGAAGTGGTTTCTTACATTTGTCCTCTTTTAACAGATGAGGAAACTAAGAACTTAAGAAGTTTGTTTGTTTTTTGTTTTTTAAAAATTATTGTCCTAGCTTGGGTTTCCCAGAAACATACCTTAGATGGGGAACCAAATTCAAGGCATTTATTTAAGAGTTCTCAAGATGCACTCTTCAGGGAAATGTGAATCTGAGATGAGAAAGGGAGACGACCAACAAAATAGTCACTGTCAAGCACGTTGGTAGCCAAAGCTTAATCTTGCAGACACAGTGCAGTTTCTATCTCAGAGTTAGCTGATTGAAGACCTGAGTCTTTTTCACCAACCCTAGTCTCAACCGAGGTTGCTTTCAAAGAGTGTTAATTTCTATCATTTTCCATTCTGTAGCACAGAGACAGATGCACAATGCAGGGTGGAAAACAGGCGCTGGTGGAAACATCAGTGTAGGGCATCAGAAGCGAACCAGAATTCACTACAGTGGTGAGTTCAAGATGAACCTGGAGGCTGACAGAGACACACACGCATACTGATGGTGTCACATGGCCAGACACCATCAGCCTGGGATATGAATGCCGAAGCGCTTAACTGAAGAGCCCAGGACTTCAGTGACCTGGCTTTGCAAAGAGAAAACCTCCCTGTGACTTTGGGCAAGTCATCTCATCTGCCAAAGCTCCAGGATTTGGTGAGGATAATGCCTCAGTCAATATGTAACTGAAAGGCTAGTTGGGGGGCAGAGGGGAGGGGGTAAAAAGAGTGCATCTCCGGGCATTTGTGTTAAGTGCAAGACCATCATCTGTTTAGCATTACTTACTGACCATCCCATCATGTTGGGTAGGAATCACATCTTGCAGATAGTCAGTCCTTTCTTGGGACTATCTAATTAAAAGAAATTAAATAGAAGATGAGCCTGTTCCCTGAGTTTATGAGATGAGTCGTTTTCCAGATTAATTACACAATATACAAAATACACATGGCTCATTGAAATACAGCACAAGTCCTTGATGAATTTT
Source organism: Grammomys surdaster (assembly GCF_004785775.1). Classification (NCBI taxonomy): domain Eukaryota; kingdom Metazoa; phylum Chordata; class Mammalia; order Rodentia; family Muridae; genus Grammomys; species Grammomys surdaster. Next base: position 7,504,664 of record NW_021604579.1, on the reverse strand, counting down.
GGAGTATTTCATTTTTCTCTGGCAAGAGGAAGACAAGCATACAATCGCTCATTTCTATGCACCGGCCGTCGTCAGGTCTGGAGTCCCCAAGGAAAGGGCTTAATTGCTCCATAAGCTTCATATTCAAGGGCTCCTCAGTGCTACGCTCCTGCCGAACTGCATGGAAGTAAAAATGACAAAGATAGCAAGTGACACATTTATCAAATATGCAGATTCCGAAGAAGTCATTGTGCGTTGCTCATGCCAATGAGGCTCCAGATGGAACCTGGCACCCCTGCAGTCCTCCCGCCCAATTTAAGGTCACAGGAAAGGGTGAGACCAAAGCAAACTGGGGATTCAAAATCTGTATGGACTAACTACAAAATCCAAGCTTATTTGCAGAGGTCACCTATCTCTGTGTTCTCTCCCTGGAGTATATTCTAAAATTTAATCAACCACTGATAAGCAATTTTTTTTTTGTTTGTGCTTTTGATACAGGATCTCACTGTAGTTCAGACTGGCCTAAAACTATGTAGCCCAAGCTGGCTTGCTTCATACATGAGGCAATCCTCCTACCTCAGTGTCCCAAGTGTTGAAATTACAGGCATGAACTACCATGCTTAGTGTGAGAAAGCAAGTGTGATTTGATTACACTGAGCCATTCCTAAGTGACAGGCCCCAGAACAAGATTTCAACACCCAGCTCCACCCTAGTCCATGCCTGTACACACGTTTACCCAGTGTTGTTTTGTAATATGAAGTATAAATGAATGTTGCAAAGACTTGGATTTATAAATTGACAGGCTTATTCTGAGACACTACAGCTTTCTGATGATTAATTTTGATTTTCAGCTTGATTAGGCCAACAAATGCCTACTGGATCAGTGAAGCAGCACTCTCTAGGTGTGCGTCTGGTAGCACTTACAATGACAATGGATCTTGAAGTCTCTGACCTAATGAATGGATGACCCCTTTGATGGATTAGAATGTGATGATATATGAGACATGCTGAAGGTCAAGAGGTGGGGCTGGATTGGAGAAAGTAAGTAGGTCACTAGGGCATGTCCTTACCCCATTAAATTTCTGTGTCCCCTGCTCTCAGCATTCTATCTGCCAAGAAGTAAAGAACAACCTCTACAACATGTCTGAACCCCATGATGCTCTATCTAAGCTCAAGCCAAACAGACACACACTGAGCCCTCTACAGCTGTAGGGAAAACTAATTCTTAAATTATTATGTCATGTATTTATACTTTTCATTTTTTATTTAAAATCTATTTTAAAAACTTTGCAATCAAACAAAAAATATCACCCACAAAGATTAACAAGCCCCAAAGTCTATACATATTAGACTCTATTCTAATAAAGAAAGTGTGTGGATACTCTCATGTTCACTGCCACACTATTCACAAGGCTAGCAATGTATAAATCCTAAGTATCCCCCTAAGGGATGATTAGATACACAAACTGTGGCCTGGATACCTCATGAAGTACTCACCGCAGTACTGCACACAAGGTAACGTGGATGAACCTTGAAGACATGCTGCGGGAGATAAGCTAGTCCACACACAAGGTATTTGAGATGGTCAAATTCATAGGATAAAAGGGGAATAGCAAATGCCAGGGTTTAGGGGGAGAAAGAAGTGGCTAATTGTTAATCAAAGACATACAGTTTCAGCTAAGATAAACAGACGCTAGAGATTTGCTTCTGTCCAAAATAACACACACTTAAAAATGTTAATGATGAATTGAGATATAGGTCAGTGGTAGAATTCTTGCCTAGTGTACCCAAAGCCCTGATCCAGTAGTAACTTCTGCCTGGTACTATAAACATAGTTGATAGTGTAGATAATTATTCTTACTATGACTCAATTTAACTTAAAATTGAGAATTTAAAAATCTGAAAGTAGTAAAGTTTGGTAAGGATATGGTAAAATGGGAATACTTTCTTGGTGTGGTCTTGAAGAACAATTTGGTATTAGCTGATACACTTGAGGACACTTTGTGTGTGTGTGTGTGTGTGTGTGTGTGTGTGTGTTTAGGGATGGGGGTGTCATGTGTGAAGACCAGAGGCTGATGCTGGGTGACTTCCACAATTATTGTCACGTTATGTTTTGAAAGGCAGTCTCTCTGAACCCAGAGCTCACCAACTGGCTGCACCTGCTGGCTGCCGAGCTCAGGAACTCACATGTTTCTGCCTCCCCAGCACTCGGATTACAGGTGTGTGCAGCCACGTTCAGCTTTTCCGTGGGAGCTGAGGTTAGGACCGTCTGCTTGGGCAGTGAGAGATTAGTTTCATAAGAGTAACGGCAGAGGAGAGAGTGGATGAAAGGATTGCTGTGCCAAAGTGACTGGGGATGGTGCTAGGAGGCTGCTAAATGAGGTTCTCAACCTCTGGATCTTGACCCCTTTAGGGTGGTATACCAGATAGCCTGCGTATCAGCCATTCTCACTACGATTCGTATCAGTAACAAAATTACAGTTACGAAGCAGCAGCAAAAATAATTTTATAGGTGGGGTCACCACTGCATAAGGAGCTGTATTAAAGAATAATAGCATCAGGAAGTTTAAGAACTACTGCTGTAAGTAATCTATCTCTTTGCGAGGATATGCCATATTTTAGCAACTATAAGGACACTTAAAATTCATGCTTGCTAATACTCTGATTGGAAACTCTGAGGGTACAGCTAAGGCTCAAGCATTGCGAACTTGGCGGGAGAATGAGCAGCTTTGTTTACTGCTAAATCCCTAGCCCCTTGAACCATGCTCAGTGATTTTACTAATGAAGGGATCTTTTCAGATACTTCTTGTCTTGGTGAGAACCATCTGTGCTTTGCTAACCAGAGAGGAAAGTGTTGAGAAAGCTGAGAAGGTCTTGGGCTCCCTGGATCTTGGAGTCTCTCCAGATTTAGAGACCCAACTGGGGATTCAATCAGCCATCAGTAGGGAACCAACTAAGATAAAAAAAATTACAAAAATATCTTGTATGTAGAGTCATGGAAGGTGGAGTCTGGGTTTGGGGTAGTGAGCATGCCATAACATACAAGCAGAGGTCATAGTTCAACTTGCAAAGGTTCATCTTCCTTTCCACCATGTCTGTTCCAAGGATCAAACTCAGGTTGCCAGGGTTGGTATTAGGCACTTTAAAACAAACAAAACAACAATAACACAACAAAAAAAACAACACAAAATCTAGCAAATATTTTAGATCTTGCAAACTGTGAGGCGCCTGACCCACTTACCCAGCTCTACCATTTGTAGCAGCTATAGAGAATTGCAGCTATAGAGAATTTCGATAGCCGGGACTTGAAATGTTTCCCATAAGCCCCTGTATTTGAATATTTGATGCCCCTGGTAGTCATGCTATGTGGGGAGATTCTGGAGCCATTAGTTGTAGGAGGAGCCTCACTGGAAGAAGTGGATCACTGGAGGTGGGCTTTGCAGTTTATACCCCGACCCTACTTCCTGCCCTGTCTTCACTTTCTGGTACACTGAAAAGTAAGCCAGCAGCTGTACACTCCAGATGCCATAGGAATACCCGCTACCCAGGTCTTCCCTGTCATAATAGACTTGAGCCCTTAAAATTATGAGCCAAAATAAGCCTCGCTTCTCTTGAGTTCCTTTAGGGAGGTATTTGATCAGTGACAAGAGAAATAATGTATATTAACCCCACTGAGCTATGAAACAATTTTGTTTATCCAAATCTGTCTACAGTCTTGTTACCTTCTGGTTCCTCACCCGTATTACTCACCACAAAAAACAGTCTGAACGATGATGCCCTCGGTCTTCTGAAGGGTAGCAAGGATCTAGAACAGTGGTTCTAGGTGTGGTCTCCACCCCTGCCATCAGTGTCACCCGTCAACTTGACAGTAACTCAGAAGCTCAAGACTGATCCCCAAACCAGAAGCTCTGGGAGTGAGGCTCAGCCCTCTGTGTTCTGAGGACCCTTTCACGTGATTCTGAAGCATATCTAACTTGAAGATCACTGTCAATCAAGTCTAGCAGGTTGAGGTAGCCAACTTTTAACAGTGTGAAAAAGATCATTTACAGTGTGTTGGGTTGCATTCCTAGCTGTCCTGGGATGCATGTGGCCCGTGGACCACAGTTAGACACACTTAGTACAGTACCCAAGAAAGCTTCTTCCCACTTGTTACAATAGAATGGGATTTCCTGATCACAACGATTGGTTTAGGAGTGATGCACTACAGGGTGGGTATGTAAAGGTATTAGCTGGTCAGAATGGATACCAGTCCAGCATCCTGAGGGGCCCTTCTTATACTAGACATGAATGCTTTCCATGCTGAAGGCTCTGGGAAAGGATTTCAAGAGGCTAAGGCAAAGGAAAAACATCTATCTGAGACACAAATAGCCACGAGGTAGAGAAGCAGCTATTTGCCAACTGTGTACTTCACTATTTGAACAACTGGCTCAGCTGTACCAGTTGATGCCAGCTGCAAAAATGCCCTGGTTCAATTGGCAAAAGCCTTAACATTTAACTTCATTTAACTCTGCTCTCTTGTGAGGAAATGTGGAGGCCATAAGACATCAACGTAAGGTAAGGGGGAGGCAACCCTGAGAGGGGCACACAGCTATGGAAATCAAAAAGCAGTGGTGACGTTTCCTTGATACATCCTAATTACAGGTAAACCATTATTTACATGGCCCTGTTTGAGTTGAACTTTTAGGGGTTTGTATGTGATGCTCTGTATCCGAAGAAAAAGAAGCTTAGATAGGTATCCTAAGACACATGTCTCCAAGAGCAATGACCAAATGTTCTCTTCTTCTGAAGTTCTGAACAGCCCACCTCTCCATTCTTGTTGCCTGTCAGGTACAGATCAACTAGGAACTCTTTGCCCCAGTTGTGTGTTGGGCAGGCTGCAAAGCTTGTTTATTAGTGAAATGCATCTGATCAGAGAGGCCTGCCTGACAAGTTCATTACATATCAATTTAATTAGCTGATTTACATTTAATTTACATTTCAATTAATGTCTTTAGCAACAAAATGCTGCCTTAATAGGGTAATTGCCTGTTAGGCAATATGTAAAAGAATAAATAGTCACATTCTGAGGAAGAATTCCTATTTTCAATTTTTTATTACCATAAATAACTGAAATAATTATTGCTCTTAAGGGCCACGTCCTCTTTTCCTTCTGGGCCTAATTATAAAGACTTAGTACCTCATTAAGCAAAATGGTTTTGGAGTCACAGAAAACCATTACTCTGATCGTGACTCATTAGTTTCAACAAAAGAGGGGGAAACTGTGATGGTAGGCACATTTGGGGGGAGTGGGGCTCCTGTGCTTCCTGAACCATCCCAAAGTGAATGCACAGGTGTGCTTGCACCTATCAGGGTGTTGTTACAAGGGCTAGTCACAACAGTCTGCTCCAAAGTAGTCCTAAAGATAGGAGACTCAGGGCGTCCTGAGGCAGACATTACGGACTGCTAGGTTGTTTTTTTCTTGTTGTTTTTTCCTTACATAACATAAGCTCTGTCCCTCTTTTTAAGACAGTCGTGGCCAATTCCTACTAGAAAAGATGTTTTCCAGAGGTATAATAATAGCAGAGTCCTAAGAGAAGCCAGCTGGCAGCTATGTCTGAGAGTGACACAGGGATAGAAAAGATCCGACACCTTCAGAAGGAAGGTCAAATTATCTAAAAGTGAGAAGACTGAAGCGGGCTTGGGAATTCAACAGGAAAAAGCTCGCAAACACAGGGTATACACTAGGGGAAGTGCCAGGTAAATTTGGTCGTGTGGTGCAACAGGGTCAAAGGGAAAATGAGGCTGGCTTATGCCTTGAGAATTCGCTATGTGTCTTCAAAGAAGCTGAATCCCCGAACTCATGTGAAAGAATAAATACTGAAAATGTATGAGCCTCGGAGCAGGAGCTATTTAGGTTCCTGCTGTCCTCCCTCAGTCTTGGCAAGCCTCACTGCTCTCTCCTCAGCACTGTTACAAACCTCCCTTTCTCTTGCGTTCTGCTGTGGTGCTGTCCACAGCCCCGCACAGTGCCACCGCGTGGAATCAAGATGCAACAGCAGGAGAAGTACACTGATGACCTTCGGATTTCATTTAATCAAATCAATGTAATGCCGACTCAACAAAGAAAAAAACAAAGGAAGGAAGGAAGAAGAAAGAAGGAAAACAGTGGGCTGCCAGGAAGTTGCTGCAACGAGGAGTAAGAGAAGGATGACTTTGTTATTTAACTAAAAAACTGGGAACATGTTTTTCCTGTAATATTTTGAAAGCATTCGTTTCAATAAGCCTCAGAATCTAGCTTTCTTCTTGTTCAGAACCAGCTAGTTCATGGCAGCGCTTAGGAAAGAAAAGAACATGTAGTCCACATTCTGTATTCCTAAATGTTATTTCTAATATTCCTTTTCTCATTTTCCCACCACCACCCTTGGGGTGAGGTTTTCAGATTCACAAACACTTTAGCTCCTGCCTCTGGAAGCTATCAGGAGCCACAATCTGAAAGAGGGAAAGCAGCAGGATGGCAGCAGTCTCTGTCCCCAGCAGGGGGCGCTCGCAACTTCTGCTATGGTTACCACCGTTTATCTTATAAGCTCTCCCCTGGGAGAGCAGCGACTCAGCTCTCTCAGACCCAAACTTTTTACTACAAAGGTATTTTGAACACTTTCTTCTACATGAAAGTCACATAAAATATATACATGCTTGCATAATCAACTTTCAAAAACCATATACAATATTCTAACTGTAATACACAAGAGAAACTAATTGTAACATGAAAGAGAATAGCATGCATGTCAGTATCTAAGTCACATGATAAGATGGGGTAAAAAGCCACAACAAAACCTGTAGTCTGAGGCAGGAGGATCTCTTGAGCCAGGATTTCTTGCCCAGCCTATGCATCTGTGTACACACGTAGGAATGCACACAGGCACAGTGGAAGAAGTTAAACAGACTTAATGAAGTAGCAAAAAGTTCCATCTCTTCCTCTGATTTTCAAATTGAGAGATGCAGAAGCTACTGACTCTATCAGAAATGTTGATGGGCGATTCAAACAGGACCACAGCTGTAAGTGATAAACTTTCTAAACTGCAGAGCAACTCTTGATAGAGTTCTGAGCAAGACAATATCTCCGTTTTGATATTGAGAAGACATCTTAAAACATGTCTTCTCTTGATTAAGGAAGTAGTATGGCTGGAAAATGCTTTGATTCACCATGGAGAGAAGATCATGAGTGTGTGAGTGTGTGTGTGTGTGTGTGTGTGTGTG
>NW_021604579.1:7491422-7497049 GCF_004785775.1 Grammomys surdaster | reverse complement strand
TATTTCCTCGACCATCTACTTCTTTATATCTCCTTTAGAGCACTGGCCTGGCCTGAATGAAGAGACCATCACCATCTATTGGTCTTCTGCTTTATAGCCATTGGTCAATCCCTTTCAGAAATAATCCCTTGTTTGTCTAAGGGCCAAAACTAATACTTAGCAATGGCTAATAAGGATGGGTGGACAAAGACCCTGGATTCCTTGATCTTTGGGCAAGGGGTGTATATTCTACATTAGCTCTCAACATTTTTCAGTGAGGCAAAGTTCCAGCTGTCCACGGACAAACCTGTTTGATCACAAATCCTTGATTAACCCAGTTTCTTCTCTGACTGGCATTACCCAGGACCATCTCTTTAACAAACTATTTGCCCTTGTTAATAACTGAGGGTTCTAGAGACCTAAACAAAAACAGAAGCTCTGGGAGAGCAAATCCTTCAGTAACTGTGTATGTATAAAGACCTGCCAGATCTGCCAGACATCCTAGCCTTTTTGGAGATTTCCAGGCCACTGAGAAACCCTGGTTTCAACCTCCCTCCCAAATAAAAGGTGGACAGAGCTTGAGAAATTACACCCAAGAGACTGTTCTCTGCTCTATGCATGTGCATGCATACACACATGCACACTGACACACATGGTGTGGGGGTATTGAGGTGGGAGAGAGAGACAGAGATACAAAGAGATGGAAGAAGGAAGAGAGAGAGATGAACACAAACATCTTTGACTTTCATTTATTTAAAAAGGGATAGGGAATTTTAAAAAATTAAGCTTACCAAAGCTTTCTGTTAGTTGTCTATGTTCTAGTGACTGGGTTCTACTATGTAGCCAATTCAGGCTTACCTTGAACTTGCAAGCTTCTTGCTACAGTTCTTGCCACAGCTTCCCTCATGGGACTTTAAGCAAATGTATTATTCAGCATGCCTGGTCCAAGTCTTTGGTCCAAGTCACAGTACCTTTGTTTTTAGTAGATGACCCAGACACTAAAGTCTGACTAGGGAAATGGTTTGAAGGGCTAGGGACAGCAGGGACACCTGTAAATAGTGATCACATGGGACAGAGAGGATACAGTTGCTATTATTTTGGCATGAGAATAGCAAAGATTGGCAAACAAGACCACAAGCCATTGGCCCTGTGGCAAGATGGTTTCAGTGAGTCCCAAGGACACATTTAACGATGTGGAGGGAGGGAGGGATAGGGGAACAGGCTCTGAAATTTCAGTGTTGCAAAGTGGAGACTTGAGAGTGAGATTGTGGTGTGAAAACTATACACCCCACCCCTGCAGCAGCAGGGCTGGAGTACTGTAATCGGACAGAGCAAGGGTTATGCTTTGCTTCAGCAAGTACATTCCAAAGCTGTCCTGTAACTGCAAAGTAGACATGGGCTTTCTTCTCCTCTTTACAGTTTATTGGCAGAGTATCAAACATTTTATAGGGCAAGCGCTGCCACCCGCCCAGCTGTGCTCAGCGGTTACTGCCAGCAAGGATGTTGCAGTTGGGACTCACACTAGGGTAACTTCAACTTTAAAAGCTTGCTTTTGAATGCCTCTCTTCATGCCCTTTAAATGTTGCAAATCAAAGAGGCACATGGGGAGGCTGGGTGATTGGCAACCTTCCCACCATGGTGATGAGAATATAGCCCTTTGTACAGCTAGAGCAGCTAGAGGTGAAGCAGGGGGAGGAACACAGGCAGCTTTTCCAGGGGTCCCGAAGCACCAGCTATGAGGGAAACACATTGCCTGGCTGAGGTCAGGCGGGTGCTGAGGATGCTTCATCAACTGCCAGTGGTACCCCGAGGCTTCTTTATAGGTACTGGTGCTATTGTTCAGCCCCTGCCTTCCTTCTCCCTTTCCTGGCTTTCATATTTATCCATTCAGTTGCTGTTAGAGTTCCTGCTAAGTGAAGGTACCCACTACAGAACAGATCAACAGATTTACTAGAAATTCAAGGAGTCCCCGGGCCCCTGACCTGCACTAACCTTCTCCACAAGGTGTCCCCAGATAATGTCTGTAAAAACTGTAAAAGACAATGTTGAAATGGTAGTCCTCTACAGACCCTTGTCTAGTTAACTTCCCTTCTGCCTCTTTCTCATATGGTGACAGTGGAGTGACCCTGAACTCTTTTGGGATCCAGCAGTGGGGAAGTTGAATTGAAGATAGGATTGAGTGTGCTGTGTTAATGTGATTTACAGTCACTTGCCATGTAAAACTCAGCTGTGGCAAGCCAACCTGAACATAGAAGGGGCACCAACAAATATAAATACACTCACTGTACTGGCTGGCCCAGCATCATGATAGGGAAACCCTTACAGCAAAGATGCTGGGAAGCCGATTGCTAAGGTAGTACAGTCAATTCAGACTGTGTAAGGTTAGCTCTGCACTCAGGTGACAGAATGCCCTGAAATTTCACAATAAGCAAAACTCGATAGAAGTAAAAAAGACAGCAGTGTGAAAAACAGTTTGTGACCAGTAAGGAATGGCTATAAATAAAGTTGTTTGAATACTACAACATAAAATCTGCATCTTGATCATCATGCTAGAAGAAAGGTCGGGCATATATCTCTTATTTCAAAGTAAAATGAGAGCCGGGTGTGCTGGCAGGCTTTGAATTCCAGAGCTTGGAAAATAAGGCAGGAGAATCACAAGTTCAAGGCCAGCATGGGCTTCATCAGGAGACCCCATCACCACCACCTCAACAGAACCATACAAAGCAAAAGGAAACAAAAGACAGAGCTCAAGAAAAGAAAACGAAAATGAGTTTACAAAAATTGTCAAATAGAGATATGGTCAAAGAATAAATCTAGGAACTATGAGACGTGTATTCAACAGATATCTCAGAAAATTAATTCATTTTCCTGGACTTCGAGATTGGAAAGTTAATCTGTGATTTATTTTATTGTTATAAATACACATCCACTTTTAGAGTCAATTTTCTATTAATATGTTTCTTATTGTTTTTCTAAAGGGACCTCCTGGGGCTGGAGAAACAACACAGTTTGAAAAGTGCTCACTGCACAAGCTTAAGAAAGTTTAGATCTCCAGTACTTAAAAACAAACAAACAAACAAACAAGCAAACAAAAACTGAGCTTGTCAGTGCAAATTTGTAGTTCCAGTACTGGGAGGCAGAAACAAGAGGACCCCTGGGGCTTCTACCCAGACATCTACCAACTGGCCAGATCCAGGTTCAGTGAGAGACCCTGACTCAAAAACAAACAAACAAAAGACCTTTGGTCTCCACACACATGTTCACATAAATGTATATGCATGCCCTCACATGAATGCACACATATAAGAAAGCTATCTAAATTAAATAAGTTTCAAATTCCACCAAAACGAAAACCTTTCAGCAACAGGAGATACAAGGAAGAGAATATGAGAGACCTGGCCATCAGCTTCAGCAATCTCAGAGGCCACCAGGTCAGATAAAACACAAACTAACAATTATACAATGTCATCAGGGAGTACAGGGCTTTGACCGCCCTGATTCTATAGGACTCTTCTGGATCTTAGTGTGCCTTGCTTTCTCTCACTCCATCCCTCCATCCTTTCTTACATGGAGGAGGTGGTGGTTTGAATGTCAGATGGTGGACCTTTTTTTCAGAAATTTTCAAAAGCTCAAGCCATTCCCAGTTTAATTAATTAATTAATTAATTAATTCATTCATTCATTCATTCTCTCTCTCCCTCCCCTGCCCTCCCTCCATCCCCCCCCTACCCTCCCTTTACTCTCCCTCCCTCTTCTCCTCCCCCCTCCCCTCTCTCTGCTTCGTATAATTGTTGTCTTAACACATATGCCCTCAGCTACTGTTCAGGGCCATACCTGCCTGCCTGCTGCCATGCTTCCTACCATAATGGTCATGGACTCTACTATTCTTTGGATTTGTAAGCCTTAAATAAATGCTTCTTTTTATAACCAAGTTGCCTTGGTCATGGTGTTTTGTCACAGCAATAAAAAAGTAACTAAGGCAAAGGTTTCTCAAACACCTTCCTAGATCCAAATCTCTGAATTTATTGTTTGGTTGGAATCCCTGTTCATTCCCCGCACAAGCTAAGAAACCCTGTTTGCTCGTCTTCCCTCAATCCCGTCCACAAGGAGAAAACTCCGGGCTAACACATCATCTCTCCCCTTCTCTGCGTTTCTGGATATCCACCCATGAGTGCCCATTCAGGGGTTCATCTTTTTTGCCTTATAAGGATGTAATCCCATCTCTTAGCTCACAAGTCATCACCCCCTTGCTTGACTCCCCTGACCTCCACCTGTGAAATCACTGAACTCACCCTTGAGCGGCCTCTCAATAAACCTGCCTTTATATTTCTGATTTGGCTTCAGTTGGTTCATTTTGTCAATTGAGAAATCTATTATTTATCACTCACTTCGTTAAAACATCTCTATCCTTGTTTTAATATTCATTAGCACATGTGTCTGTGTGTGTGCCTGTATAAGTGTGTGCATGTGTGTACACGTGTGTTCGAGCGTGCAGATGGAGGCGAGCAGTCAACTTCAGGCATCATCCATTCTTGCTCTCCACCTTACATTTTGAGATTGGGTCTCTCACTGAACCAAGAGTTGACTGCTTAGGCAAGACTAGCCCACCACTGAGCCCCTAGGATCTACCTTTCCCAGTCCTGCACCTCCCACCTTTGGGTTACAGATTTGAAATACCATGCTCATCTTTTATGTGTGTTCTGGGTATCCAAACAAGTCCTCATGCCTACACAGCAAGTACTGCACTCCTCAGTCTTTCTGTCCTCTTTTTGACTACATTAGATCATCCTACTTTTATCCTCTGGGTTTTCTTGTTCATGAAACAAGTAAGTAATAAAATGGGAGTTACAAAATTATTTGTCCAAGCTAGATAGTTCTTTTCAAAAGAGGGATTAAGCTATCTGCTTAGGCTTAACTAGTCCCCTAGGTGGGTCTACACTTGCTCCTTGTTTTCTTTCTACATTCCCTATTAAGCTGTACTTGTATATACAGCTTGGACAAAGTGATTAGGGAATGAAGCACACATACATATTAAATTTAAAAAGAAATAAAATTTCAAGGTCCTGAGTAGAGAGTGTTCCCTATCTCTTCTCTGTGGTACTGGTCTGAATCCCATTGGAGGGAAGGAGAGGGGAGACCAGAAAAGATATGGGTTTTCTCTGCCACACTGAACAAAGGCTTTATTTTGTTTTCTGAATCCAGTATGCTTGGTGGAATGAGGTCAATGAACAGTTTCTAAGGGAGAGGAGAAACAGGAGGAGGGATAAATAAGCACTGAAATTACTTCATTTCATAAAAGAAATCTCTCAGCTTTTCTATGTTTTTATTCAGTGTAGGCTCTGCTTTTCAAAGGTGCATTAGGCCTTCTAGTGGATGAGCCAATTTCTCTCCCCGGCCCATGATCTCAGACTATCCAAAGTCCTCCAGAAAATAGTTTCAATAATCACCCTCTTGATTCATGGTTGTAGATTCTGACTTTCTACTGCATGAATTTGTTTAGCAATATGCCTTTTACACACACTGTCTATCTATCTATCTATCTATCTATCTATCTATCTATCATCTATCTATCTATCTCTCCTCATATCCAGACTCACATACTCACACTTACACACTCATACACACACACTCTCATATCCAGACTCTCTC